>NW_028137545.1:0-287122 GCF_965140915.1 Aythya marila
GGTAGGTTTAGGGTGGTTTTGGGGTGGATCTATGGTTTTGGGGGTTTTCTTTCGTTTTTGGGGGTGATCCCGTTCTTGTTTGCGGTGATTTTGACGTGTTTTGGGGTCTCCGTTGGGTTTCGTTTGGTTTTCCGTGGTCATCGTTGTGGAAAAGGGTCAATTGTGTGTTTTGGAGAACATCAGGTAGGTTTAGGGTGGTTTTGGGGTGGATCTATGGTATTTGTTTTTTTTTTCTGTTTTTGGGTGTTTTCCTGTTCTTGTTTAGGGTGTTTTTGACGTGTTTTGGGGTCTCCGTTGGGTTTCGTTTGGTTTTCCGTGGTCATCGTTGTGGAAAAGGGTCAATTGTGTGTTTTGGAGAACATCAGGTAGGTTTAGGGTGGTTTTGGGGTGGATCTATGGTATTTGTTTTTTTTTTCTGTTTTTGGGTGTTTTCCTGTTCTTGTTTAGGGTGTTTTTGACGTGTTTTGGGGTCTCCGTTGGGTTTCGTTTGGTTTTGCGTGGTCATCATGGTGGAAAAGCGTAAATTGTGTGTTTTGGAGAACATCAGGTAGGTTTAGGGTGGTTTTGGGGTGGATCTATGATTTTGGGTGATTTTCTTCCAGTTTTGGGGGTGATCCCCTTCTTTTTTTCGGTGATTTTGACGTGTTTTGGGGTCTCCGTTGGGGTTCGTTTGCTTTTGTGTGGTCATCATGGTGGAAAAGCGGAAATTGTGTGTTTTGGAGAACATCAGGTAGGTTTAGGGTGGTTTTGGGGTGGATCTATGGTATTTGGGGTTTTCTTCTGTTTTTTGGTGTGATCCCGTTCTTGTTTGGGGTGTTTTTGACGTGTTTTGGGGTCTCCGTTGGGTTGCTTTTGGTTTTGCGTGGTCATCGTGGTGGAAAAGGGTAAGTTGCGGGTTTTGGAGAACATCAGGTAGGTTTGGGGTACATTGAGGGTGGATTCTTGGTATTTGGGGTTTTCTTCTGTTTTTGGGGGGTTATCCCTTTCTTTCTTGGGGTGTTTTTGACGTGTTTTGCGGTCTTTGTTGGGTTTCATTGGGTTCTCATTTGACGTTAAGGTAAATGGGATTGGATTGTGGGTTTTGGAGAAGATCATGTGAGTTTAGTATGGTTTTGGGGTGAAATTCATAGCTTTTGGTGTTTTTTCTTCTGATCCCGTTATTTTTTGCGGTGTTTTAGACGTGTTTAGATGTGTCCGTTGGGTTTTGTTGGGTTCTCGTTGGTCGTCAAGGTGGAAAAGTGTAAATTGTGGAATTTGGAGAGCATCAGGTAGGTTTAGGGTGGTTTTGGGGTGTATCTATGGTTTTGGGGGTTTTCTTTCGTTTTTGGGGGTGATCCCGTTCTTGTTTGTGGTGATTTTGACGTGTTTTGGGGTCTCCGTTGGGTTTCGCTGGGTTCTCGTTGGTCGTTAAGGTAATTGGGAGTGGATTGTGGGTTTTGGAGAAGATCAGGTGAGTTTAGGGTGGTTTTGGGATTGGATCCGTGCTTTTTAGGATTTTTCTTTTAGTTTTTGGGGTGATCCCGTTCTTTTTTGGGGTGTTTTTGACGTGTTTTGGGGTCTCCGTTGGGTTTCGTTTGGTTTTGCGTGGTCATCGTATTGGAAAAGTGTAAATTGTGGGTTTTGGAGAACATCAGGTAGGTTTAGGATGTTTTTGGGCTGGATCTATGGTTTTGGGTGATTTTCTTCCAGTTTTGGGGGTGATCCCTTTCTTTTTTGCGGTGATTTTGACGTGTTTTGGGGTCTCCGTTGGGTTTCATTTGGTTTTGCGTGGTCATCATGGTGGAAAAGCGTAAATTGTGTGTTTTGGAGAACATCAGGTAGGTTTAGGGTGGTTTTGGGGTGGATCTATGGTATTTGGGGTTTTCTTCTGTTTTTTGGTGTGATCCCGTTCTTGTTTGGGATGTTTTTGACGTGTTTTGGGGTCTCCGTTGGGTTGCTTTTGGTTTTGCGTGGTCATCATGGTGGAAAAGTGTAAGTTGCGGGTTTTGGAGAACATCAGGTAGGTTTAGGGTGGTTTTGGGGTGGATCTATGGTTTTGGGGGTTTTCTTTCGTTTTTGGGGATGATCCCATTCTTGTTTTGGGTGATTTTGATGAGTTTTGGGGTCTCCGTTGGGTTTCGTTTGGTTTTGCGTGGTAATCGTGGTGGAAAAGTGTAAGTTGCGGGTTTTGGAGAACTTCAGGTAGGTTTGGGGGACTTTTGGGGTGGATTCTTGGTATTTGGGGTTTTCTTCTCTTTTTTTGGGGGGTGATCCCTTTCTTTTTTGCGGTGTTTTTGACGTGTTTTGCGGTTTTTGTTTGGTTTCATTGGTTCTCATTTGACGTTAAGGTAAATGGGATTGGATTGTGGGTTTTGGAGAAGATCATGTAGGTTTAGTGTGGTTTTGCGGTGAAATTCATAGGTTTTGGTGTTTTTTCTTCTGATCCCCTTATTTTTTGAGGTGTTCTAGACGTGTTTAGATGTGTCCGTTGGGTTTTGTTGGGTTCTCGTTGGTCGTCAAGGTGGAAAAGGGTAAATTGTGTGTTTTGGAGAACATCAGGTAGGTTTAGGGTGGTTTTGGGGTGGATCTACGGTATTTGGTGTTTTCTTCTCTTTTTGGGTGTTTTCCTGTTCTTGTTTAGGGTGTTTTTGATGTGTTTTGGGGTCTCCGTTGGGTTTCGCTGGGTTCTCGTTGGTCGTTAAGGTAATTGGGAGTGGATTGTGGGTTTTGGAGAAGATCAGGTGAGTTTAGGGTGGTTTGGGGATTGGATCCGTGCTTTTGGTGATTTTTCTTTTAGTTTTTGGGGTGATCCCGTTCTTTTTTGGGGTGTTTTTGACGTGTTTTGGGGTCTCCGTTGGGTTTCGTTTGGTTTTGCGTGGTCATCATGGTGGAAAAGCGTAAATTGTGTGTTTTGGAGAACATCAGGTAGGTTTGGGGGACATTGAGGGTGGATTCTTGGTATTTGGGGTTTTCTTCTCTTTTTTGGGGGGGTGACCCTTTCTTTTTTGCGGTGATTTTGACGTGTTTTGGTGTCTCCGTTGGGTTTCGTTTGGTTTTGCGTGGTCATCGTATTGGAAAAGGGTAAATTGTGTGTTTTGGAGAACATCAGGTAGGTTTAGGGTGGTTTTGGGGTGGATCTATGGTATTTGGGGTTTTCTTCTGTTTTTTGGTGTGATCCCGTTCTTGTTTGGGGTGTTTTTGACGTGTTTTGGGGTCTCCGTTGGGTTGCTTTTGGTTTTGCGTGGTCATCGTGGTGGAAAAGGGTAAGTTGCGGGTTTTGGAGAACATCAGGTAGGTTTGGGGGGACATTGAGGGTGGATTCTTGGTATTTGGGGTTTTCTTCTGTTTTTGGGGGGTGATCCCTTTCTTTCTTGGGGTGTTTTTGACGTGTTTTGCGATTTTTGTTGGGTTTCATTGGGTTCTCATTTGACGTTAAGGTAAATGGGATTGGATTGTGGGTTTTGGAGAAGATCATGTGAGTTTAGTATGGTTTTGGGGTGAAATTCATAGCTTTTGGTGTTTTTTCTTCTGATCCCCTTATTTTTTGGGTGTTTTAGACGTGTTTAGATGTGTCCGTTGGGTTTTGTTAGGTTCTCGTTGGTCGTCAAGGTGGAAAAGTGTAAATTGTGGATTTTGGAGAGCATCAGGTAGGTTTAGGGTGGTTTTGGGGTGGATCTATGGTTTTGGGGGTTTTCTTTCGTTTTTGGGGGTGATCCCGTTCTTGTTTGCGGTGATTTTGACGTGTTTTGGGGTCTCCGTTGGGTTTCGTTTGGTTTTCCGTGGTCATCGTTGTGGAAAAGGGTCAATTGTGTGTTTTGGAGAACATCAGGTAGGTTTAGGGTGGTTTTGGGGTGGATCTATGGTATTTGTTTTTTTTTTTTCTGTTTTTTGGTGTGATCCCGTTCTTGTTTGGGATGTTTTTGACGTGTTTTGGGGTCTCCGTTGGGTTGCTTTTGGTTTTGCGTGGTCATCATGGTGGAAAAGTGTAAGTTGCGGGTTTTGGAGAACATCAGGTAGGTTTAGGGTGGTTTTGGGGTGGATCTATGGTTTTGGGGGTTTTCTTTCGTTTTTGGGGGTGATCCCATTATTGTTTGTGGTGATTTTGATGAGTTTTCGGGTCTCCGTTGGGTTTCGTTTGGTTTTGCGTGGTCATCGTGGTGGAAAAGTGTAAGTTGCGGGTTTTGGAGAACTTCAGGTAGGTTTGGGGGACTTTTGGGGTGGATTCTTGGTATTTGGGGTTTTCTTCTCTTTTTTTTGGGGGGTGATCCCTTTCTTTTTTGCGGTGTTTTTGACGTGTTTTGCGGTTTTTGTTTGGTTTCATTGGTTCTCATTTGACGTTAAGGTAAATGGGATTGGATTGTGGGTTTTGGAGAAGATCATGTAGGTTTAGTGTGGTTTTGTGGTGAAATTCATAGGTTTTGGTGTTTTTTCTTCTGATCCCCTTATTTTTTGGGGTGTTCTAGACGTGTTTAGATGTGTCCGTTGGGTTTTGTTGGGTTCTCGTTGGTCGTCAAGGTGGAAAAGGGTAAATTGTGTGTTTTGGAGAACATCAGGTAGGTTTAGGGTGGTTTTGGGGTGGATCTATGGTATTTGGTGTTTTCTTCTCTTTTTGGGTGTTTTCCTGTTCTTGTTTAGGGTGTTTTTGACATGTTTTGGGGTCTCCGTTGGGTTTCGCTGGGTTCTCGTTGGTCGTTAAGGTAATTGGGAGTGGATTGTGGGTTTTGGAGAAGATCAGGTGAGTTTAGGGTGGTTTGGGGATTGGATCCGTGCTTTTGGTGATTTTTCTTTTAGTTTTTGGGGTGATCCCGTTCTTTTTTGGGGTGTTTTTGACGTGTTTTGGGGTCTCCGTTGGGTTGCTTTTGGTTTTGCGTGGTCATCATGATGGAAAAGCGTAAATTGTGTGTTTTGGAGAACATCAGGTAGGTTTGGGGGACATTGAGGGTGGATTCTTGGTATTTGGGGTTTTCTTCTGTTTTTGGGGGGTGATCCCTTTCTTTCTTGGGGTGTTTTTGACGTGTTTTGCGATTTTTGTTGGGTTTCATTGGGTTCTCATTTGACGTTAAGGTAAATGGGATTGGATTGTGGGTTTTGGAGAAGATCATGTGAGTTTAGTATGGTTTTGGGGTGAAATTCATAGCTTTTGGTGTTTTTTCTTCTGATCCCGTTATTTTTTGGGTGTTTTAGACGTGTTTAGATGTGTCCGTTGGGTTTTGTTAGGTTCTCGTTGGTCGTCAAGGTGGAAAAGTGTAAATTGTGGATTTTGGAGAGCATCAGGTAGGTTTAGGGTGGTTTTGGGGTGGATCTATGATTTTGGGGGTTTTCTTTCGTTTTTGGGGGTGATCCCGTTCTTGTTTGCGGTGATTTTGACGTGTTTTGGGGTCTCCGTTGGGTTTCGTTTGGTTTTCCGTGGTCATCGTTGTGGAAAAGGGTCAATTGTGTGTTTTGGAGAACATCAGGTAGGTTTAGGGTGGTTTTGGGGTGGATCTATGGTATTTGTTTTTTTTTTTTCTGTTTTTGGGTGTTTTCCTGTTCTTGTTTAGGGTGTTTTTGACGTGTTTTGGGGTCTCCGTTGGGTTTCGTTTGGTTTTGCGTGGTCATCATGGTGGAAAAGCGTAAATTGTGTGTTTTGGAGAACATCAGGTAGGTTTAGGGTGGTTTTGGGGTGGATATATGGTATTTGGGGTTTTCTTCTGTTTTTTGGTGTGGTCCCGTTCTTGTTTGGGGTGTTTGACGTGTTTTGGGGTCTCCGTTGGGTTTCGTTTGGTTCTCGTTTGTCGTTAACGTAAATGGGTGTGGATCGTGGGTTTTGGAGAAGATCAGGTGAGTTTAGAGTGGATATTGCATTGGATCCGTGCTGTTTGGGGATTTTCTTTGAGTTTCGGGGGTGACCTTGTTCTTATTTGGGGTGTTTTTGACGTGTTTTGGGGTCTCCGTTGGGTTTTGTTGGGTTCTCGTTGGTCATTATGTTAAATAGGTGTGGATTGTGGGTTTTGGAGAACATCAGGTGGGTTTAGGGTGGTTTTGGCGTGTATCTATGGTTTTGGGGGTTTTCTTTCGTTTTTGGGGGTGATCCTGTTCCTTTCTGGGGTGTTTTTGACGTGTTTTGGGGTCTCCGTTGGGTTTCGTTGTGTCTTGCGTGGTCATCATATTGGAAAAGTGTAAATTGTGGGTTTTGGAGAAGATCAGGTAGCTTTAGGGTGGTTTTGTTTAGATCTATTGTTTTGAGGGGTTTTCTTCCAGTTTTGGGGGTGATCCCGTTCTTGTTTGGGGTGTTTTCGACGTGTTTTGGGGTCCCCGTTGGGTTTCGTTGGGTTTTGCGTGGTCATCATGGTGGAAAAGGGTCAATTGTGGGTTTTGGAAAAGATCAGGTTGCTTTACGGTGTTTTTGGGGTGGATCTATGGTATTTTGGCTTTTCTTTCGTTTTTGGGTGTGATCCTGTTCTTGTTTAGGGTGTTTTTGACGTGTTTTGGGGTCTCCTTTGGGTTTCGCTGGGTTCTCGTTGGTCGTTAACGTAAATGGGAGTGGATTGTGGGTTTTGGAGAAGATCAGGTGAGTTTAGGGTGGTTTTGGGATTGGATCCGTGCTTTTTGGGATTTTTCTTTTAGTTTTTGGGGTGATCCCGTTCTTTTTTGGGGTGCTTTTACGTGTTTTGTGGTCTCCGTTGGGTTTCGTTTGGTTTTGCGTGGTCATCGTGGTGGAAATGCATAAATTGTGGGTTTTGGAGAACATCAGGTAGGTTTAGGATGTTTTGGGGCTGGATCTATGGTTTTGGGTGATTTTCTTCCAGTTTTGGGGGTGATCCCCTTCTTTTTTGCGGTGATTTTGACGTGTTTTGGGGTCTCCGTTGGGTTTCGTTTGCTTTTGTGTGGTCATCATGGTGGAAAAGCGGAAATTGTGTGTTTTGGAGAACATCAGGTAGGTTTAGGGTGGTTTTGGGGTGGATCTATGGTATTTGGGGTTTTCTTCTGTTTTTTGGTGTGATCCCGTTCTTGTTTGGGGTGTTTTTGACGTGTTTTGGGGTCTCTGTTGGGTTGCTTTTGGTTTTGCGTGGTCATCGTGGTGGAAAAGGGTAAGTTGCGGGTTTTGGAGAACATCAGGTAGGTTTGGGGGGACATTGAGGGTGGATTCTTGGTATTTGGGGTTTTCTTCTGTTTTTGGGGGGTGATCCCTTTCTTTCTTGGGGTGTTTTTGACGTGTTTTGCGATTTTTGTTGGGTTTCATTGGGTTCTCATTTGACGTTAAGGTAAATGGGATTGGATTGTGGGTTTTGGAGAAGATCATGTGAGTTTAGTATGGTTTTGGGGTGAAATTCATAGCTTTTGGTGTTTTTTCTTCTGATCCCGTTATTTTTTGGGTGTTTTAGACGTGTTTAGATGTGTCCGTTGGGTTTTGTTAGGTTCTCGTTGGTCGTCAAGGTGGAAAAGGGTAAATTGTGGATTTTGGAGAGCATCAGGTAGGTTTAGGGTGGTTTTGGGGTGGATCTATGGTTTTGGGGGTTTTCTTTCGTTTTTGGGGGTGATCCCGTTCTTGTTTGCGGTGATTTTGACGTGTTTTGGGGTCTCCGTTGGGTTTCGTTTGGTTTTCCATGGTCATCGTTGTGGAAAAGGGTCAATTGTGTGTTTTGGAGAACATCAGGTAGGTTTAGGGTGGTTTTGGGGTGGATCTATGGTATTTGTTTTTTTTTTTCTGTTTTTGGGTGTTTTCCTGTTCTTGTTTAGGGTGTTTTTGACGTGTTTTGGGGTCTCCGTTGGGTTTCGTTTGGTTTTGCGTGGTCATCATGGTGGAAAAGCGTAAATTGTGTGTTTTGGAGAACATCAGGTAGGTTTAGGGTGGTTTTGGGGTGGATCTATGGTATTTGGGGTTTTCTTCTGTTTTTTGGTGTGATCCCGTTCTTGTTTGGAGTCTTTGACGTGTTTTGGGGTCTCCGTTGGGTTTCGTTGGGTTCTCGTTTGTCGTTAACGTAAATGGGTGTGGATTGTGGGTTTTGGAGAAGATCAGGTGAGTTTAGAGTGGTTTTGGCATTGGATCCGTGCTGTTTGGGGATTTTCTTTGAGTTTTGGGGGTGACCTTGTTCTTATTTGGGGTGTTTTTGACGTGTTTTGGGGTCTCCGTTGGGTTTCGTTTGGGTTTTCCATGTTCATCGTGGTGGAAAAGTGTAAATTGTGGGTTTTGGAGAAGATCAGGTAGCTTTAGGGTGGTTTTGGGGTGGAACTATGGTTTTGGGGGTTTTCTTTCGTTTTTGGGGGTGATACTGTTCCTTTTTGGGGTGTTTTTGACGTGTTTTGGGGTCCCCGTTGGGTTTCGTTGGGTTTTGCGTGGTCATCATGGTGGAAAAGGGTCAATTGTGGGTTTTGGAGAAGATCAGGTTGCTTTACGGTGTTTTTGGGGTGGATCTATGGTATTTTGGCTTTTCTTTCGTTTTTGGGTGTGATCCTGTTCTTGTTTAGGGTGTTTTTGACGTGTTTTGGGGTCTCCTTTGGGTTTCGCTGGGTTCTCGTTGGTCGTTAACGTAAATGGGAGTGGATTGTGGGTTTTGGAGAAGATCAGGTGAGTTTAGGGTGGTTTTGGGATTGGATCCGTGCTTTTTGGGATTTTTCTTTTAGTTTTTGGGGTGATCCCGTTCTTTTTTGGGGTGCTTTTACGTGTTTTGTGGTCTCCGTTGGGTTTCGTTTGGTTTTGCGTGGTCATCGTGGTGGAAATGCATAAATTGTGGGTTTTGGAGAACATCAGGTAGGTTTAGGGTGGTTTTGGGGTGGATCTATGGTTTTGGGTGATTTTCTTCCAGTTTTGGGGGTGATCCCCTTCTTTTTTTGCGGTGATTTTGACGTGTTTTGGGGTCTCCGTTGGGGTTCGTTTGCTTTTGCGTGGTCATCATGGTGGAAAAGCGTAAATTGTGTGTTTTGGAGAACATCAGGTAGGTTTAGGGTGGTTTTGGGGTGGATCTATGGTATTTGGGGTTTTCTTCTGTTTTTTGGTGTGATCCCGTTCTTGTTTGGGGTGTTTTTGACGTGTTTTGGGGTCTCTGTTGGGTTGCTTTTGGTTTTGCGTGGTCATCGTGGTGGAAAAGGGTAAGTTGCGGGTTTTGGAGAACATCAGGTAGGTTTGGGGGGACATTGAGGATGGATTCTTGGTATTTGGGGTTTTCTTCTGTTTTTGGGGGGTGATCCCTTTCTTTCTTGGGGTGTTTTTGACGTGTTTTGCGGTTTTTGTTGGGTTTCATTGGGTTCTCATTTGACGTTAAGGTAAATGGGATTGGATTGTGGGTTTTGGAGAAGATCATGTGAGTTTAGTATGGTTTTGGGGTGAAATTCATAGCTTTTGGTGTTTTTTCTTCTGATCCCGTTATTTTTTGGGGTGTTTTAGACGTGTTTAGATGTGTCCGTTGGGTTTTGTTAGGTTCTCGTTGGTCGTCAAGGTGGAAAAGGGTAAATTGTGGATTTTGGAGAGCATCAGGTAGGTTTAGGGTGGTTTTGGGGTGGATCTATGATTTTGGGGGTTTTCTTTCGTTTTTGGGGTTGATCCCGTTCTTGTTTGCGGTGATTTTTACGAGTTTTGGGGTCTCCGTTGGGTTTCGTTTAATTTTCTGTGGTCATCGTGGTGGAAAAGTGTCAATTGTCGGTTTTGGAGAACATCAGGTAGGTTTAGGGTGGTTTTTGTGTGGATCTATTGTATTTGGGGTTTTCTTTCATTTTTAGGGGTGATCACGTTCTTATTTGCGGTTATTTTGACGTGTTTTGGGGTCTCCGTTGGGTTGCTTTTGGTTTTGCGTGGTCATCGTGTTGGAAAAGGGTAAGTTGCAGGTTTTGGAGAACATCAGGTAGGTTTGGGGGGAGTTTTGCGGTGGATTCTTGTTTTTTTTGTGTTTTCTTCTGTTTTTTCTTGGGGTGATCCCTTTCTTTTTTCGGGTGTTTTTGACGTGTTTTGCAGTCTTTGTTGGGTTTCATTCTGTTCTCGTTTGGCGTTAAGATAAATGGGAGTTGTTTGTGGGTTTTGGAGGAGATCAGGTGAGTTTAGAGTGGTTTTGGTGTTTGGATCCGTGCTTTTTGGGGATTTTCTTCCAGTTTTGGGGGTGATCCCGGTCTTCTTTGGGGTGTTTTTGACATATTTAGGGATCTCCGTTGGGTTTTGTTGTGTTCATCGTGGTGGAAAAGTTTAAATTGTGGGTTTTGGAGAAGATTAGGTAGCTTTACGGTGGTTTTGGGGTGGATCTATGTTTTTGAGGTTTTTCTTTCGTTTTTGGGGGTGATCCCGTTCCTTTTTGGGATGTTTTTGACTTGTTTTGGGGTCTCCGTTGGGTTTCGTTGGGTTCTCGTTGGTCGTTAAGGTAAATGGGAGTGGACTGTGGGTTTTGGAGAAGATCAGGTGAGTTTAGGTTGGTTTTGAGGGGAAATTCATAGTTTTTGGTGTTTTTTCTTCTAATCCCTTTCTTTTTTGGGGTGTTTTTGACGTGTTTTGGGGTCTCCGTTGGGTTTCGTTGCGTTTTCCGTGTTAATCATGGTGGAAAAGGGTTAATTGTGGGTTTTGGAGAATATCAGGTAGGTTTAGGATGGTTTTGGGGTGGATCTATGGTTTTGGGGTACTTTCTTCCAGTTTTGGGGGTGATCCCATTCTTTTTTGGGGTGTTTTTGACATGTTTTGGGGTCTCCGTTGGGTTGGTTTTGTTTTCCGTGGTCATCGTGGTGGAAAAGAGTAAGTTGTGCATTTTGGAGAACACCAGGTAGGTTTAGGGTGGTTTTGGGGTGGATGTATGGTTTTGGGGGATTTCTTTCGTTTTTGGGGGTTATCCTGTTCCTTTTTGGGGAATTTTTGACGTGTTTTGTGGTCTCAGTTGGGTTTTGTTGGGTTCTCGTTGGTCGTCAAGGTGGAGAAGTTTAAATTGTGGGTTTTGGAGAACATCAGGTAGGTTTAGGGTGGTTTTTGGGTGGATCTATGGTTTTGTGGGTTTTCTTTCATTTTTGGTGTGATCCTGTTCTTTTTTGCGGTGTTTTTGACGTGTTTTGGGGTCTCCGTTGTGTTTTGTTGGGTTTCCATTGAGTTTTCTGGTGGTTGGGAGTGGATTGTACATTTAGGAGAACATCAGGTAGGTTTAAAGGTTTTTCGGGGGTTAAATCACGTTTTTTCTTCTGATCCAGTTCACTTTTGGGGTTTTTTTGATGTGTTTTGGGGTTTCCGTTGTGTTTCGTTTAGTTCCTAATGGATTTTATGGTGGTTGGGAGTGGTCTTTGGGACTTGGAGAACATCAGGTAGGTTTAAGGTGCTTTTCGGATTGTATCCGTGCTTTTTGGGGATTTTCTTCCAGTTTTGGGGGTGATGCCATTCTTGTTTGGGGTGTTTTCGACGTGTTTTGGGGTCTCCGTTGGGTTTCGTTGGGTTTTCCGTGGTCATCGTGGTGGAAAAGAGTAAATTTTTTTTTTTTGGAGAACATCAGGTAGGTTTAGGGCTGTTTTTGGGTGGATCTATGGTTTTTGGGGGTTTTCTCTTTTTTTTTTTTTTTTTTTTTTTTTTCTCCCAAGAACCATATAAAATGCATGTAAAACATTGTACATAGAGATTAATATCAAAATGCAATAAACATCACGTGCACGTTAAGCTGGACTCTAGTATATGGCAAACACCCGAGGGTACATATTGCGTTGAAACCACCATTTTTCTTAATGTCATGCATACCACATAATATTCAGTCTTTTGTTTTGTATTTCTCTGATTTTATACAAATATACCAGTGCTTATTATACTATTTACTGGAAAAGAATAAAAAAATCAAATCTGTGTGCCCTCTTCAAATCAAAATTTTGTTGTGAGAGCACTGGATAAATATATATACACACACCAACAAGTGTCATAAGCTTTGCCTTTGCTGAAGGAAGATAAATAGTACAAAGAAAGTCTGTCTAGTTTGTTTTACAGGCTTGTCTTTCTCAGTATGGAACAAACTGACCTCCCTGGTCGAACTTTGCAGTTGCCTATTCTGCCTTTGTCCTGCAGAGAAGAGCAAGAAAGGAACAAATCTATTTTTGCACCCCAAAAACGCATTAGAGGAGGATTATCACACCCACCTAAGGGTACTGCCTTGTTTGTTTATAAAGCACAAAGCATTTCTCTTGGACAGTCTCTGTTGCTGGCGTCTTTTGTGCCTTCCATTTATAATAAAGATATTAAGATGCTTACCCCTTGTTTTTTGTTTTTTGTTTTTTGTTTTTTTTTTTTTTGGTTTGTTTTTGTTTTTGTTTTTGTTTTTTTAAAGAACAGTGGAAGTGGAGAGTCGGATGACAAGCAAGAACAAACACTAGAAACTCCTTGTTCTGCCCCTGCTTTTTAATCACCCAGCATCACCCCGGCTGCAAAACAGCCTCTGCTGATTTACCTGCTTGTTAAAGCACCCCACAGGCTGCAAGTGCGGTGTGCTAGCTGTCAAGTTATATTTAACGGTGCACACGTAACCATTCATCTTCCCACAGTCGAAGCACAGAACAGCCTCTTGCTAACAGAACTCATCCCTGCTGCTGCAAGAAACCTCAAGGCCTGCAGGAAAACCTCAAGCTAAGAGTTCCAAAGCAAAAGCAGAAAACGCATCATTTGCACTCTTTCTATTTGAGGGAATTCTAGCTGCTAAACGCTGCCTACATCTGAGGGCACGTTCTGAGGCTGCCGGGAAGGACACTCAACACCCACTGACAGCAGGAGTGCAAAGATGCCAGCCAAGAAGGCAAAGGTTAGAGCTGAACGCTGCCTCAGCTTCCTCCAGCAGCCAGCTGGGGGTCACCTGTCAACACGCTCTCTGAGACTCGGAGCCCCGAGTTACCGCAGCCGCCACGTACAGCTGCTCCTTGCTGGCCCAAACTATTTGAAGAGTCTTCAAACTTCAGGGACCTGTTTTACGACAGCCTCAAGATCAAATTCATCTGTTCCTGAAGGCGCTGATCGTCCTGCTGTTTCTGTAGCTGTCAAAGAACAATCCTGAACCGAGGCACTCGTCTGATCAAACAGTGCTTCGGCACAGATTTGTCTTTAGCTTGACACATCAAGGTGAAGACGAATCGATTCTTGCAAGCAACCTCTCAAGCAGGGATCTAATAAGGTGACCAAAACGACAGATCTGTTGTGCAGATCTGAGCACGTCACTCTGCAGGGAATCACTTTCAAGCCTAAGATGTTTCACCCATCTCCCTGCCCCAGAGCGACACAAGGAAAGCTCTTAAGCAATTGCTAGCCTCTCCTCAGTGCTCACGAGTCCCAAATCACTAATTTTACAATATATAAACCATGGCAGCTGGCACCTAGATGGCACACGGTGACACTGCACACGTTGGCAGTGTTGTCAGGAGCTGGAAAGTCAGGGGTGAGGGGGTTAAGGGAAAACCACACATCAGTTTAGCAACTTGGCTCCCGTAGGATACTTCCTACGGCAGGAGTTTTAGCAAAGTCCCTCCCTCAGAGGGACCTGCTGGCTAATTAAAACGGGACTTCTGCTGGAGCAGTCAGAAGGCAGCAGGGTATCAGGAGATATCCAGTGGGCATCACTGTCAGTCTGTGGCAGTTTGGGGTCCAGGTATCAGTGGTTATGCGTGGTTTTCTCTGCTTCACTTTCTCCAAAGCTGTGAAAAAATAGTTCTTTTACAGCACTGTACAGTCACACGTTACGGATGGAACCAGCTGCATCAACTTCCAGTACGACGGTGTTGGAAAAAGGTGCCTTTGGTGGTCAGGAGCACAACAGCTCTGGTGAGGTGTTATTTAAGTGTGTTCTTACATCTGAGTTTCCTCATAGCAGTATGTAGCTGAGGGGGTCCAGGTTTCCCAGGTAAGATTGATGGTTTTTCTCCTACCAAGCACCAGCTCAGTATACAAAGCTCTGTTAATAACACCCAAGCGTGTAGATGTTAAACTGAAACTGCTTTTAAACCTATTTGTTGTTACGAAAATAGCTTCATACACCATCTTCACAGGGTAAAAATTCACATGGAAGGACAGAAAAACCCAGAAGCGCTTCCTGAGCTTCAGTTTACCAACAGCACCATCGGATTTAGATCCTGGCCTGGCAGCCAGGATGCAGGGTCTGTAAGCATTGCTGCGATGTGCAAGTGCCAAGGCAGGTTTCTGGCCTGCCCTGAATAAAATACCTTTTTTTTTTTTAATACAAACAGCGTGCCAGGTACGCTGTAATGCCAATGTGCCAGCTCAATAGAGGATGTCAAACAACAGAGGCGTTTATCCTAATTTCTGGCATGAAAACACTTTTAACAGCATTCTTTTCATGAAGAAACCCCTCTCTATCTTCTCCAATGCTCCAGGATCTGCTGCAGCTGCAGCAGCCGCGCTGGTACAACCCACATCTTTGCCAAATCTTTTCAGTAACTGTGCTTTACCTCGGCAATGTTGAGGTCACTCCTCTTCCTCCTCCAGCTGAGCAAGCAGCTCGCTGGCTCTGCCACACCGCAGGTGCGGAAGCGAAAGCTGGGAACACAGGAGTCAAACTCTCAGTGCTCACGAAGCCACCAGGGCAGAGGGCTGACACAGAGGCACCCCGGATCCGCTCTCCCTCCCCGCTGCGAGGCTCGCAGCAGCCCCAACCCGAAGCGCACACAATGCTTCGCATGGTGATGTCACCGCTGATTCTGAGTCCCCACGTGAGGATCTGCCTCACCACTCTCAACGTTGGTGTTGGTTTTTGATTTTTTTTTTTTTTTCTTTTAAACATTCTCAGCTTATGGGAAACCATCAGGTAAACCACAGATCGCTAGGGAAGAAGGCCCACACGAGGGAAGTCCGTGCTTTTCTTCCAGGCAGTGGCACTTGCTTTAACACGCCGCGTTCGACAAAGCAGCTCTCCCCGTTTTGCTCAGTGGCAACAGGCACGACTGCAACGCACACAGCTGTAGGCAGCACCTGCAGGTCCCAAACCCTTAACCCGTTTTTAGAGAGCACCAATTTTTTAAGTAGTGCTTTTCCCTTAATCCATGACCCCTTCTTTCCTTTATTTCTATCGGGTGGCTCTCCTCCATTTTCCTCCTCAGTGTCTGAGCAGACACTGGGAATCGTTTCCGGAGGAAGGGCACTGCTGAAGCTCCTCCATCTACTCTCCGAGAAAAGAGAGTATGTTAAAGAATACATCTTTCCTTTCTTTTCCCTTTTTTAAATACAATTTCTGAAATCAACGCTGCGGCCTGGCAGCAAATACCTACAGGACTAAAGATGATTCCTCATCCTCACTGTAACGTTGTAGTTAACCTCCCAACGAACCCATCTCCCCAGGAAGCGGCCATTTGAGATGGGAAGGGGCAGAGCAAGAGGAAACTCTCCTTAGCCTAGCTCTTCCCCCAACACCACCTCGCCACCCAGCACCAAATTCAACTCACCTGCTCCGCCTGATCACTCGAACGGGCGTCCGACGCTGGCACACGCCACAGCGGTGGTTCTGATGTGCCTTAAATCACCTCTCCGCAGAATATCTCGGGTCTGTATGCTCAAATAATGCAGTATTTGAGAAATAACGCCCAGAGCTCACACTCTGAGTGCAGCCCAACAGCACCGAAGCACCGGTAGGCTAAACATTCTGAACCTGGCAACAAGGCTGACCCAAGCAACAGCACGGAACCCTTCTGCACCTTCAGCGTGGACATCAGCGTAAGGAAACACAGACCTCCTCGATCCAAATTTTAAGCGAGAAACGCAAAAGGTCACCCAACCGGCTTGTTTTCAGCAAGCTAAAGGAGAAATTAAGGCGACAACCGGGTGCATCCAGAGTTAGTCAGATCCTGAAGGCAGTTCCTTGGGGGAACGGAGGAGCAACGCGCCAGATGAGGGCTGCCTTACAGCGCACCCCTTAGAGGCACTGCTACGGAAGGAAGGCAGAAGGTTGGAACTCGAAAGAACTCGCAAGGTGCCCGTTAAGGGGGAAATCTTTCATTTTTTTCTCAGCAGAACCTCCCCACTTCCCCCCCTCCCCCCAAGAAGGCAGCCCGGGGACTCTTTGCTTCCTTAGGGAGAGGGCAGGGACGGGGCAGGGTGGTGGGACAGATGGCCAGAGGGTCGGATGGACGGACAGACAGCCGGACAGAGGGCCCAGCAAGGCCTGACGAAGGGCTCAGGAGCAGGAGGGAAGGGCAGGGCGAGGGGAAGGGCAGAGAAGTACAAATCTTTTTTTCCTTGTGATAACTTTTCTTGACCAAAAAACACGATTGTGAATGAGGCAAAATGAAAGATGAAACATGGGGACGTGCGGATACTCACGATGATGCAGCCTTCTATCTGCATGTTCACCTGCTCATAGAGCCACACCTGGATCCTCGACCTCTGCAGAACGAAGGAGGAGAGTAAGTCGGGCCACAAACACTGAGCACTTTTGTTCTCTCATGTGTTCAGAAATACCTGCTAGCCACAGCCACGACAGCTCCCAAACGCTCCGAGGAGCAACTCTCAGGGGCAGTTTCAATGAGCAATCTGACATTTGAGCGTTATACCATCGGGTGAATACTACACATTCGGTGAAGAACACGTTTCCAGTCACAAGGGAACACCCCTGCACGCCCGGCTACACGAGGGGGAAACGCTGGGCTCCTTGTGCCCACCAGCACGCCGCACAGCTCTCCATCCCCCACAAACCCGTCCCGGGACACGGCCAGGAGCCGAAAACTCACCGAGGGGAATCCCCAGACCCTCCCCACTCCCCCCACACCTCCCAAATCCCCATCCCCGCCCCCTCCCCGCGGTACTCACGTTCTGCAGATAGCGGAAGATGAGGTTCTGGGGCGCTGCGTTAAGGGCTCAGCACGGGGACGACAGTTCCGGGCTCGGGACAAGGCCCCAAACCCCACAACGACGCCTCAGGGCCCCGCGACAAGGCCTCAAGGCCCAGGCCGAGCCCCCAGGGCCCCAAATCCGAGACCCCTGAGGTCCAAGCCGCCCCCCACCCACCTCCCTGGCACCCCCCAGCCGCAGGAAGGATACGATGGGCTGCACAATCACCTTCTGCACCTTCTGGTCCTGCTCGCGGTACGCCATGGCTGCCGCCGCCTTGCCGCTCCTGCTCCCAGCACCGCAGGCAGAAGAATCGAAGGCTGATGGTAGAACAGGGCTTCTTGGGGTGAAGGGAAAGCGAGGGCAGGTGGGTGCAGTCTCTGAGCTCTCCTCCTGATTTTGCTTTTTCTCCCCCATTACTGAGCTGGCAGAAGTCCCCGTGAAGTCCTTTGGCACGATGAAGGCCTGCGTGAGCTCCAGCAGCAGTTTCGTCGGCGGAGGTTTTCCCTGGTGGGGCCGGGGCGTCACAGCACACACACACACACACACACACACACACACACACAGAGACGCGTGGTTTTGTCCAAACATTAAGTATTTACAACAAATTCGACAAGCGCTTTTCCTCTGCCAGCAGCAAATGCCTGAGGGCCCCCACAGCTTCACAAATCATAGCGGGAAGAGCCTACCGTGCCGCGAAAAGTTCGGAAAATAATTCAAAATTGACCTGCTAGGGGAAAAAAAACGATGGCTGGTGGCAGGGTACACAATACACCCGAATCTCAGCTCTGTCCTCCGCAGGGTCAGTGCCCACGCCCAAGCGCGATGCTGATGGCACCCGAACATTTGCTGTAGCAGGCAGCAGAGCCAGCAGCTCAGGGGAGCAAGTTTTAAAACCAAGAGGCACTTAAACAACCTTTCATCGACCCCGTAACTGCGGCAGAGTCCCGACTGCTCGCCCCGGAGTCCTCACACCAGCAAAAAGCACCAACCAAAGCCTGGGGGAACTTTGGTACAGCACAAGAGAAGGGAGTGGGGGTAGCGGAGCCGCATGGCAGAGCTGCTGCTTTTCACCATTTGATCCCCCCTGATAATTGAAAGGAAGGCTGGGTGGGCTGACCCCCACCCCCACTCCTGGCAGCAAGTTTGGTCCACAACACACTGCAATAACGATTCTGCTCCCTCCCACCCCTACAGCTTCATCATCTGACACGGGTACAGTCAAAACAATGGCATACACGAGTAAAAGTCAAGAGTTGACATAGTAACTCCAGGATTTGGCTATCAACTGTCCGAGAAATCAGAACACCGAAGCTTCACAATGTGCCCAACATCGAGTTGTGCCAAGGGCGGAGGAAGGAAGAAGCTTTACGTTTAAGCCTTCAGAGCATCGCTCCATCAGAAGATCGATTTGCAGCCACCATGGCGTGCCAATGGAGATCTTTCTGTGCCAAAAGAAGTGCTTTGTCCTCTCAATATCGAAGGTAACCACCTATAGTTACAGAACGGATGCACAAGACCTTAACTCTGACCAGCAGGGAAATTTAGGACAACTGAGTGCAGATCCTGCCAATTTCTACCACTTCGGACCGTGCTTTAAGTCTCATTGCAAAGCCTCAGTTAGAAAAAGGATCACCTCAGGGTATCTAACAAGAAGAACAGTTTTAATTTTTTTTTTTTTTTTTTTTTTTTAATTCTACCATAGGACTACGCAGTTCAACTGTCAATCATCTCGGAGAGTTCAAGGAGGAGGTCATCCTCGTCCTTCCCTGGGTCTAAGTCGATTTCGGCTTCCAGTCTGCCTCCTGAGATTTCCCAAAGTAGCTTCTCAAAATCTTCATCCGCAGATAAGGGCGCGTTCCCTGTGGAACTCAGCCGGCGTGTCCGTGCCTCTTCTAGCTGGGAAGAAGCTGAGGTCGAGGTCTCGAGATCCATCTCCATCTGCTCCTCAAATCTTTCCGGGCTTCCAAGATGCACTTCAGGTCTTGGGAGAGCAAGAAAGAACAATCAGGATATGCCATTTCTTAACGGGAAATCCCTTTCCTGCAAACCGGCTCTTAAAACTGTAGGCAAGCCCTCCTACGCTTCAATCTTACACAGGGATTGTTATCAATCAACCCAGGGCTACATTTAGAGCCCGATGCGTTACCAGGTACATTTTTCAGTCTGGGGGTTTATCTGTGAAGCCAGGGCACCTGGAGTTGAGGTGGCATTCTTGAGGACCAAAAGGCAGAGGACACTACTCATCATCTATCACCTCACGAGGAAGTAGAACTTCACCTCATCCTCGTTCAGGTATTCAGACAACCCAAGAAGTCACCGGAAAGCTGTGCTGACTTGCAGCATTTCAAGAAAGCCTAATTAAGCAATCCTGCTAGCTGCTAGAAAGTGGTTTCAGGTGACTTATTCCTTTGATGGATTTGGGCTTCAATTATCTCAGAACCCTCATTTTTTCCCACATGTGACAGAACTTATGTTTCCCTGGGGATATACACTGATTAAGAAAAAGAACAAGTTGGGGTTGTCACCTGTTTGGGGGATTTTCTTCAAGTCTGATGGCTGGGACGTGCTCCGGCACGTCTGAAACACCCTAGAAAGCAGCAAAACAGTATTTATGACACATGGGTAAAAGATTCCTTAATAGCTTTTTCCTCCACACTGCTTCTCCTCTGGCATTGCGGAGCCGTGGCCAAAATACAAAAGCAAGGTGCTCCTGAAGAAAGTTCACATTCACCTGGAGGTTATTCATGATCTGGTGTCTTTTAAGAACATGGCATTAATGGACAAAATCCCCCACACCAGAGAAATCACAGCATCAGAGTACCGGTTAAAGAGTGCCATTCATCTCATAAATACAGAAGGGTTCTACAAGCATCCTGGAGACAGCTACTGGATTTCAAAGGAAACAGAAGGCCTGCAGAACGTTTGAGTTTTCCACCTTTTCAAATAGAGGAGGGTAGAAATTTAACAAGGGATCCATCGCTGCATTAGCCCCTGGCCTTACCATGGCTGCTTTTCTGGCTGGAGGTCCCATCATGTCAGCATCAAAGGCAGTCTGTAGTTCCACAGCTGCTATGGCAGAGGGATAACTCCCAGGTGCCTTACGTTTCAGTGCCTTCTTCTTGGGGAAAGTGACTTTCCCACGCGAAGGCTTCGCAGGTGTCATAAAGTTGGCTAGAGTAAAAGCAAGAGAGAACTGATACAGTCTTGCTCTGCCTCAGGAAAAATCCAGGTTCTCTTAATCATTTCCACAGTCCTTCTACACACTTAAATGCATTTGGCCAGCACAATTACACCGCCATTGCCTGGATTCTCAGGAATCTTTTCCACATAGGAAACTCTGTCTACCAACAAGCCATACAAAGGAACAAAGAAACCGAAGAGCTACAGTAAATAATAATCCAGGACAAGGGACACCTCCGACACATAGCAATCCTAAGTGCAAGCTAGGTTCACAAATATAGACGGCTTTTATATTTAAAGTCCTGCTCCCGCTAGGAAAGGAAAAAGCAGCAGTTATAGTAGGACAAGAGTGTATGCAACTGTTGTACCAGCTTCCTCTCCCTTGCAGTGATGTCCCACAGTTAAGTTGTTCTACAAAGTCCACACTTGTAGTGTCATTTTCTAGTCTCCCGTTCCTTACCTAACATCTGGCTGGCAGGAAAAGAAACAAACTAAGAAAAAGAAAGTACACCCTTCGCTTCGTAGCATTGCGTGGCCAAATGCACAGAGCCAGAGTTACAGCATGAGAATTGTCATCTTCTGTCTGTATTTCAGAAGACAACCTAAGTAACTCTTAACCTTCAACACTTACTTTTAGCTTCCTGGCCCTGAAATTGAGCTGCCACTTTCCCTGCTGGTTCAGTATTAAAGAAGCCAGCAGTAGATTTGACAGCAGCTTCCTCCTGACGAAGCTTCTCTTGTTGTTTTCTCTGTTGCCACTTCTCCCACCGTCTCTCTTCAAAGCTCTTCTCTGGACATTTACGAGTTCCACTCTGCTGAGTGGGCTAGAAGGAAAGAAAAGGAGTGCATGAATAGGACAAAAAAAAAAAAAAAAAAAAATCCGTGGAGATTTCGTTAAGAAAATCTGATCAGCAATCCCTCCAAAATGGTCTTGATGTGGAACAGCATATTAATCTCGTTCAGGTTACTGTTGTGTTTTTTTTTCTCCATAAAATTCTGCCTGTAACAAGAGCCATGCTTTACTACGGACACAGTCTCACATATCTGCAATATCCACTATGGCAAGCTTCTTTAAACAGATAGGGTGTTCTGCTGTACATCTATTTATCACATTCTTTTTAAGCAGCAGAAAGTCATACAAGTTCCCCTATACAGTATCCACTGACAGATTGATTTCCTTGAACACAGAACTCTGGCCTTCTGTATTAAATCCTTCATGTCTGACAGATCAAGTCAGTAAGAACAAAAAGAATTCCCTCCACGTTAACTGTGTAGATTTCAGCTGGTGCTAACAGGGTTTCTTTGTTGCTGTGGTATAAACAGACTGATTCCAAGTTTGAGGATTACAGAGTTGTCTGGAAATGCTGCTGGCGATAGGATTTAGACTGCACTGCAGCTCCTACCAGCTGCTGAAGGGTAAGAACACACTCAAGAGGGTGGCACACGGTGAGTAACAAAACTTGTCAGAATTATCAGAAATTGTACGAATGTATGTGTGTCTTCACAGAGGACTCACCTGTACATCAGGTCCAGAGGAAAGTTTAGGAAAAGGCCGGTTCAATTCCACTGCCTTCTTTTCTTCTTTTTCAGGTGCTTTAAAAAAAGACAAAAAAAAGTGTTGTCAACGGCAGAAATAAAGAAAGCTGGGTACTTGTTTCCTTTGTGCATTTATTTCCTTGTGTCCCATGAGAGAGAGAGAGAGAAAGGCTACAATGTGCAAGCCATTCAGCATTTATCCATGAAGCAGATCCTGAGCAAACTGAACTTGCTCAATATGGGAAGCACCTCACTGGGGCAGGCATTAAAGCATCTTATTACCTGTTAGTTTTGTGCTCCATAAAGATTTCTGCTCTGCTGGGGCAGGTCCGGGTTGTGCTGAGGGAGCTGGCACATCTCCTTCACTCTGCTGCATCCGCAGAGCTTTCTCACGCTTTATTTCTTCCAAGGTTTTAACACGCACTTCTCCTTCCGGCTTGACTTTTCCTGCCGGCTCCTTCGCCTGCCCTTTGCTGGGCCCGGACAGAGCGAGCTGCTTCTTGGACTCACCCTGAATTTTGCTCTTGCTATGGCATTCTCCTGCTTTTTTCTTCTCTTCTACCAAGCGATTATTCTTTTTTTCGGACAAGGCTTCAGAGAAAGTTTGGATGCGACCTGCACGAGCAGCTCTTGCCCCTGCGCTGGAATCTTCAGTTTTACCATGCCCTTCAGCCTCGGCTTTGGCTTGAGTTTCGCGTCTCTGAAGAGCTTTCTCACGACGGATTTCCTCCAGTGTTTTCACATGGATCTCTCCCATCGGCTTGGCAGCCTTCCCTGTCATCATCAAGAAATGAGGAGAAGCACCAACATTTAAAGAGAGTCCAGCAATATTTTAAGTCTCCAAAATTTGTCAGAGCACTAAGGAAAACTAATCTTGACTGTTCCCAATAATGCATCTTAGAACAATATCCTTAGGACAACATTCTCCTCTTCCTCTGAGCCACTTGTATTTTGAAGACCAGCCCTATCCAGAGAGAACTGCTACACAGAAATGCTGCTTTACTTTATTACTTTTTCAGACTGCATTTCAAATTCCTGCTCCTGGCAGTGGTTCTATTCTAATTGTACGTAACGGTTCACAGAAGCAGCTAAAAACCTTGACAAGGCACAAGTAGAAAATAAACACACACCTAGAGCCAGAGTTCTGATAGTGGCTGTCAGAAGAGCTTCAGCACTCAAGCAAGAGGCGTCAGTTCTTTGTTTTCGTTTAAATTAGTTTGTAGGGATGTATGAAAGCAGTCCAAGTTCGTGGAAAGGAAGGAGGAGAAAGCACATTTAATATCTAGCTGTTACCTCTCTCAGTACTGGTCTGTTTAGGAGGTAATCCCAGCCTGTCCTTCAGAGACTTGGGAACTCGAACTGCAAAACAGAAAAAGAACGAATTAGGGAGGCTGCATAATGTCAACTTCAGGTTCACATTTCAAAACAAGACAGGAAAGGTGACTTTGAATCCCAGTGATTACGACCTCAGCCAACATGCAAAAAGAAACATCACTGGAAAAGGACAAACAGAAAGACTAAATACGAAACCCAGGAATCCAATCCAGATGCCCGTTTAGTACCTGTCTCTCTCTTGGGTGCTTTGTCAGCATTTCCCGGAGCCTCTACCTTCTTCCCCAGCCTTTCAGCAAGGCTGCGCTTCACTGGAAGGCTGCTTACATCATCTTCAGAGAAAACAAGGAATATTGTAAGAACTTTTCTTTGCAGGAAGGTTTGAGAACAGTCAACAATAAGCTTCTCTTTTTCAAGCATATTTTCATAGAATTGCCTTTCAGCTGCTAAATGATTTTTTTTTTTTTTGCCATTTCTGCAGTCAACACAGATCTCCACTGCAATGTATTTTCCTTTCATACATCCCAAATACTCTTTAATGCAGTCATATATAGAAGGCAGCACCTACGTAACAGCTCGTAAAAAGTTCTCACCCGCGGAGGCTTTCCGTTTTCCTTGTCTATCAGCAAGATCTACTCGAACCACAGGTTCCTCCCCTAAAACAAAAGGGAATTTTTTTTTCTATTTCACAGAAACCAGTAGCCAACAGAAATAGTATCCTGTTAGCCCATGTCCAAAAAACCCCAGTCAGACACTCTTTTGACAGCTAAACCACATAAACTCATATTTTAACTATAATTAACATGGAAAAAAAATATTAATAGTCTCAGTGCTTGCTTCAAATTCCAGCTGAGATAGTAGAGAGTGAATCTGAGTCTGCTTGACACCTATACTTTGTGCAGAACAAAGCTGCATAAGCAAGCAGAATATTCTTAGGTACAAATGCTGAGAAATATTCCTTTCTAAGGTGAATGTCTATGAGTAAAAGTACTTCCACACTTTTTTCCCTTTTAAAGGCATTTGCACAGCTCTAAACAATTTATATACAAACTCCTGTCATACTGTGTCCACACCTGCCACTGTCAGCCTCTTTAATGCTTCAGAAATTGCTTCTTATATAGCACTGGCTTCTACAGCTCGCTCTTCTCGTTACTCTTCTGGTTTTCAGTTACCCCCCTATTGGCATACTGACACTTTTTTTTTTCTCTCCTGCCACTTAACCTGAGCACCAAATCTTTCCAGTACAACCAGGGACTTTAAGCATAAAAGCACGTTTTGAACAGAAGGCAGCACCAGAAGGCTAACATGGGTGAATTGTTTTAATTATTGCTTAACCCTCCAGTTTAGGAGTAATGAAATCAAAACAAAAGCATTCATTATTACCTTTCTTGGAAGACACTGTCACAGTTCTCACCACTGTCCGGACGTTTTCCTCTTCTGGAGCAGGAAAAATCATAGAATCAACGGGACGAAGAGAAGATCTTGAAGAACTTTCTGTTCAGAGCAACCAAAACGTAAGGAAGTTTGCCCAACATAAAAAACTATCACAAAGAACAAAAAACTTTAAATGACTTGTTACTGTCAAAAATACAGCAAGCAGAGCATGTAAAGAAGAGAGGTGACTAATTTGCCTCTGGTTGCCCTTTGAACTCCCATTTAGAATACCAGCTGGCTGAGAATCAGGTTGCTTTATGCCCCCAGCTAAAAATGGAAGTCTGTCCCTCAAGCAGCTCCCAGTCACCATCACCTGCCGTGAACAGGATAAGAAAGTAGGCAATATTAACTCACCACCGTGTCTCTTATTTTTTTCCTTCATCTTCTGCCATTTGATTTCCTCAAGTGTTTTTATTCCAAAATTCAGATTGCCCTCTGAAAACAGGAAACAGTTCATGAGACAGGCTTAGAGGCACTCACTGAGGACCACAGGTCCTCAGGCTTCTTAGCGCTCAGGAACTTTCTGAAGTATTTCGAATAAAGCCTGTCAACACTCCTCACAAGTGAAAGAGCCATAGAACCAATGGCATTTTGCCCCTCCTTTCATCCTTCAGGGTTCAAAATGTAGTTTTAATTTTAATCCATTTACACGATATTAGATCCCTCTATTGTTAGATATGGCTTATCAACAGTGGTTGCAAGGCTGCACGTGCAGCCATTTAAACTCCATGCTGTGGCCCTGTTTTGTTCTCCAAAAGTAAAGAAAAGGAGTTCACCTTTCTGACCCAATGGGCACATGATGGTATTAATGGCAGAAATGAGATCATGGAAATAACCGACTCCATTCAGCACCCCTACATTTTGTTGTGTTTTTACACCACGCTGCTTTTGACTTAACTGTCAAGTTCTTCTGATTTATCCTACTAAGGTGCTGGCATACCTTGTTTAGTAGTAGTAGAACTGCCTTTCCGAGTGGAAATCACCCGTAATCCATTTTTGCCTTCCGCAGCTGGATGCTGGACGGGAGTTTTAGTTTCTTCTCCTTCCTCAGAAAGTTGGTCTGAAGGGGAAAAATCGATTCAGTTATGCATAGACCAGGTTGGTCATGATTACGTAGCTCATGCAGTGACACTTCAGCCCATGGTTCATATAAAAAACTTTGTTGCTGTTTTGTTTTTTTGTTTGTTTGTTTGTTTGTTTGTTTGTTTTTAAACAGCTACACTGACCTGATGAACTCCTAAGTAGAATACACTAGGACAAAACATCTAGGACTCTAGATTCTCTCTGCAGCTTTAACTACTACACAACACATTGCTCTTCAGACAGAAAAAAGAAATTTCCTTCCTAGTTTCACATAGAACTTTACACAAAAGACCAGCTAAAGCCAGGAGTGGTTCTAAGCTTTCCTCCAACGTTTCAGCTTCTGTCCACTGACTGCCAGACAAAGCCACCAGTGACCTGGCCAGACTGCCTGCCCTATTGCTAGTCAGACCTCAGGTCATCTGTGATTTATACATTCATTTACAGCACAGATTCCTTCCAAGAACCAAAGATTTAACACATTCATTTACAGCACAAATTCCTTCAAGAAACAAAGATTTAACACATTCATTTACAGCACAAATTCCTTCAAGAACCAAAGATTTACACAATCATTTACAGCACAAATTCCTTCCAAGAACCAAAACATGCTCACCATCATCATCTTCATCATCATCTGCAGCATTGATTACAACTGGAGGGTGTGTAGGGCTTGGGACATTTTCAGAGTTTTCCACTTTCGTCACCCCCTTAGCTGTGGAGAGGGATTTGACTGGACAGAAAGTTTGTTTTGCTGCAGTGACATCTGAGCCACTTTCAGATCATTGTCCGCGCACTCAGGCGGACTTGGCAGTGTAGCTAGAGGAAGAGGAGGATCATCGGTAATATGGCAGTTTAAAACTTTGACCACAATGCAAAGAGATGGTAGCAAAGGCAGATAACCCGCACAGACAACGAGTTCAGCATCTCCTTTTGCCCATCCCATCACTGCTTACGCCGTGAACAATGACTTCCCTTCGAACAACAACACATCTCCCTACCACCCAGCAAAAGAGGAAACAACAGGAAGCAAACTGCAAGGCAAACATCACACTAAGCAAAGAGAAGCTGAGCACGAAAGCAGAAAACAAACACCAGCAGTACACTCGGTGCAGTACACCTATGACTGCAGACCTTTTCCTGCACTCACAAATGAACAGTTACCTGACGCCCCCTACAGGATTGGCACCCACTAAGTACTACTCAAAATTAATTCTTCAGCGCTTAAAGAAAAAGGACCTAAACTCACTCTTGCTTGGTGGTAGGAATTGTCCATCGATGTAACGTCCCTTTGCATGATGAAAAGCACAGTTGGCTTTCTGACAGCCTCCCGGCTGGTTCTCCCAGTAGCAAGGAATCTCACTGCGCTTTTTCTGAAGACAGAAAGAAAGAAAAGCTCGTGATAACATGCACCTGAGGCTTGCAAAGAGATGCACAGCTCCAGATCGTGACAGCTGTCACAACACAGTGCTGAAACATCATTCCAAAGGTCAGTTTCTCAGTTAAGTGTAGTATTTCTGGGCATATTCACAAAGTTTGCATAAGCTGTAACCACTATGCACATTTAGTTTGGTCATCACTCAGTTTGAGAAGACAGGCACTCTCAGACATCAGTTGAGGGTGGCTTAAACTAATACACCTAGGATTATACTAGGATTATTCAGAGGGAAAAAGAACATCTGAAATTGCCTAGGTTAACCCTGTCTAGAACTACTTCTTGGAGACTTAGTTCTGCTGCACCTTTAACTTTCCCCACTTCCTACCCCAGGCAGCTACAACAGCGTTATCTGAAGGACTGTGGGTCAGAAGACACCTGATAGTTCATTATCAAGCCTGCTCCCATGAGGATAGAACAGCCTGTTTATTACCCCCCTGCTCCAGCAGGTTTTAGCAGTCTATTTAACAGCTATTCTGCATCTCTTGAGAAAACTGTCAGCATCTAATAAAAAAAAAATAAACAAATATCTTGCTAAGACATACCTAAGGCATTGATTTTATTTCCCTCTGCTTCCTCCCACCCCCTCTCTTGGTAACAGAAACCAGTATGATTTTGAAGCAAACAAATCTATCCTGCAAAAGCACAATCAGTACACCTACGGCACTGAAAAATGCTTTTGTGGATTTATTTTGAGAACACATTGTTAGGCACTCACGTCAATTTCCATGTGTCTGAATCGGCAGACATTCCTGAAACAACGACCCTCCTGCCACAGCTTGCAGACCGTCTCATTGCCCAGAGCAGCTTCGCAGTGGCGGTAGGCACATTTGTCTCCCTGGAACCAAAAGGAAACCAACAAGGAAAATAGAGTACAGCCTCAAAAATGGCCATGCTGCTGCCTAATGGTGCTACAACTGAATTCACAATCTATCTGGTTCTCAAGTTAACCAAAGACCAGTGTGCTTCCTCCTCCTAATCTACTCCTTCCTGAAAAAAAGGGGGAAAAAAAGCAAAGCAAAGGAAAGCCAGCCATACCTTGCTACAGGTAGAATAGAAATAGAAGTAGCAATCGTCTCCTTGTTTAGACATGCCGACGAGTTCTGCTAACAAGCTCGGGTTCTCTCCACAGGGACTTCCTCTGCTCTTGGAGAGAGCTGTCTTCACCCTTGCTTGGGCTGAAAGTCTTCTACTGGCTTGTGATCAGTGAAATCTTCTTTTTAAAAGTAACCCGAAAGAAAGTAACAAGTGAAAAATAATGAGGAACGGACATTTTTCCAGCTTTCTTCAGTTAATCAAATCAAGTTATCAGTCTCTCAAAGAGAACAAAGCCTTGAAATCAGCTGTTACATGAACTAACTAAATATTAAAGTTCTGTAAAGCTGCCAGGAGCTTTGTCAGCAAGCGTTCTCTTCCACGTCCTCAATAATATGACCTGGAGCACATCTGGAAGCCTGAAAACGGAGTCACTCCTTAAAAAACCACCTGATGATACATGCAAGTCAATAATCAACTATGGCTACAAATAACTTCTCTAGAACACAGTTAGGACGCATTAAACAGCACGTTCCAGGCCCTGTGGGTCTTCGATTTCACCTACCTGGACAACCTCAGCAAAGTTATCGATCTTCAAAGGCTTCCAGTTAACTGCTCCTGTAGGCCGAACCAAGACTGAATCCGTGAATTAATAATAAAGGGGTAGGAAGAATTTTCCTCCTCACTTTGCCAAGGGAACCTCTCATCCACAATTCAAACATAGGATGCGCTTTTAAACAGCTTATAACTAAGAGAGGAAGCAAGTCCATTTGAATGCTCTCTCAGACTGGATGCAGCCAGGGTTAGTTAGCTCTTCAAAAAAATAAAAAACAAAAACCAAAACAAACAAAAAACAAAAAAAAAAAAAACAGTGCATTTAGAGATGAACTCGTGATTCAAAGTGGCTGCAAAAATGAGGCTCCATCTTCCACAGCCGGACAATTTAACTTTTTTTTTTTTTTTTTTAATTTAAAATTCAGCATGTTCCAATCTCTGGTCTTCAAGATTTCTTCACCTATTAAGAAAACACAAAAACCTTTCCCCGTCTTTATTACCTGTACAGCAAAAAACATACCAGTGCATCTAAAGCCACAGATGTGCATACGCATACACACATCTGTGTTTATACACACACGAGGAGGGAGTGAGAGAAAGTTAGCTAGAGCGACAGTGAAAATCAGAATTTTTGCCTTTTCGACACAGAGAGCGCGTAAAAATTCTCTCATTTTGAGGGAACTAGAAAAAAATGGAGGCTCTACAAAAGATTTTGATGAGTATGCCTTCGAGGCCGATGCTTTGTAACATGAGGGATCTGGGGGCCAGCACACAAATATGCATACGGATGTACATGCATACAGGATAAACATATCTATGCACACAAGCGTGCACAGTAGATGTTGTATGATCTCCATATCGAGAACAACTCGTAGCCCTGATCAGACACGTAGAGTTGCAATCAATTAACAGCAGCAAGACAGCAGATCAAGGGTACAGCAAGCTTTGAGAGGCAGGGGAATGCTCACTTTGCCAGTGGCACGGCTGCATGATACCAAGGATTTTGAATTACTTTGATTTTTTGGAAGCAATTTGGTTTTTCTTTCTGCGCTGTAGCAAATACCACAGGTTTGCCATCACGTGCTGTTCCCTAATCCATATATCCATCATCATCCATTGCTGCAGGATCATGAAAGGTTAGAGAAGACGACTTAGGTCCAATTTAACAGCCAATGAGTTTTCGATGAGCAGAGCTGCAACAGATTTTATTTCGCCACAAGCATTTTTTTTTTCTTTTTTTCTGACATGAAGCTAGAAATTTTGATTTTTTTTTTTTTTAAAGACACTAAATGTCACAAAACCTGCAACCAGACCAGATAAAGTTCAATTCAGAGTGATTCTGAATCCTTTCATTAAAACGCTGCACATTTCTGTGCAAATTATTGCTGACTCTTCTGGACAAAAGTGGATGAAATAGTTCTTACAAATTAATAATAAAAGGTTGGAAGCTTTTACTCACACGAACACTAGTGAATTTTCCAGGAAATATTGTTTTGGCAGGGAATTTTCCCAAATCTAAAATAAAGAGAGGAAAAGTTGGGTTCTCATATTAGTTACTGCTTTTGACTGCTGGACAAAGGGAATAAAAACAGTAGTTAAGTGCAAGGTTTCCTTCTCTTCTTTAGTATGGATAGGAATCGTCACTTCGGACCTTTAGCACCTTCAGAAACACACCCAGTGCCATGCAGGTTCCTCTGCAGCTACTTCTAACAATTACTGGTGCTCCTTAGCATGGAAGTTTGACTCAAAACACTCTCCAGATTTAGCTCTTTTGACTGCCCAAGGAGCTCATCATTTTGCTTGTTGCCTTCCATTTTCCTGAACAGACCGGGAACGCTGTTCAGAATCTGAATGGATCTGGTCTAAGGAATGGGAAGAAAGCAAAACCAACGATACCTTGCAGTATTCCAAATTCCAAAATAGCAGTCTCATTTTAAAAAGGACCTCAAAAGCTTTTTTTTTTTTTAAACTGACATCTGCTAACAGAGCAATCCAAGCGCTAAACCAACTGAAGTTGCCCCTGAAAGCCTGAATAAAAATGAGTAAATCTGGTGCACTCAGCAGGTCTGTAATAGAAGTTGGTAAGGGTTTTAGATTTCTTTTTTTTTGCTCCAGGGTGCTGGTAAAATTTTTGCATTAAGAGATTTTGAACCTTTTGTACCAAAGAATTAGAGATGCGCTACAGTGCCAGTAGCTGGGGGTCTGGAAATACACACCAACAAGTGTCATAAGCTTTGCCTTTGCTGAAGGAAGATGAATAGTACAAAGAAAATCTGTCTAGTTTGTTTTACAGGCTTGTCTTTCTCAGTACGGAACAAACTGACCTCCCTGGTCGAACTTTGCAGTGCCTATTCTGCCTTTGTCCTGCAGAGAAGAGCAAGAAAGGAACAAATCTATTTTTGCACCCCAAAAACGCATTAGAGGAGGATTATCACACCCACCTAAGGGTACTTCCTTGTTTGTTTATAAAGCACAAAGCATTTCTCTTGGACAGTCTCTGTTGCTGGCCTCTTTTGTGCCTTCCATTTATAATAAAGATATTAAGATGCTTACCCCTTGCTTGTTTTTTTTTTTGTTTGTTTGTTTGTTTGTTTGTTTGTTTTTTTAAAGAACAGTGGAAGTGGAGAGTCGGATGACAAGCAAGAACAAACACTAGAAACTCCTTGTTCTGCCCCTGCTTTTTAATCACCCAGCATCACCCCGGCTGCAAAACAGCCTCTGCTGATTTACCTGCTTGTTAAAGCACCCCACAGGCTGCAAGTGCGGTGTGCTAGCTGTCAAGTTATATTTAACGGTGCACACGTAACCATTCATCTTCCCACAGTCGAAGCACAGAACAGCCTCTTGCTAACAGAACTCATCCCTGCTGCTGCAAGAAACCTCAAGGCCTGCAGGAAAACCTCAAGCTAAGAGTTCCAAAGCAAAAGCAGAAAACGCATCATTTGTACTCTTTCTATTTGAGGGAATTCTAGCTGCTAAACGCTGCCTACATCTGAGGGCACGTTCTGAGGCTGCCGGGAAGGACACTCAACACCCACTGACACCAGGAGTGCAAAGATGCCAGCCAAGAAGGCAAAGGTTAGAGCTGAACGCTGCCTCAGCTTCCTCCAGCAGCCAGCTGGGGGTCACCTGTCAACACGCTCTCTGAGACTCGGAGCCCCGAGTTACCGCAGCCGCCACGTACAGCTGCTCCTTGCTGGCCCAAACTATTTGAAGAGTCTTCAAACTTCAGGGACCTGTTTTACGACAGCCTCAAGATCAAATTCATCTGTTCCTGAAGGCGCTGATCGTCCTGCTGTTTCTGTAGCTGTCAAAGAACAATCCTGAACCGAGGCACTCGTCTGATCAAACAGTGCTTCGGCACAGATTTGTCTTTAGCTTGACACATCAAGGTGAAGACGAATCGATTCTTGCAAGCAACCTCTCAAGCAGGGATCTAATAAGGTGACCAAAACGACAGATCTGTTGTGCAGATCTGAGCACGTCACTCTGCAGGGAATCACTTTCAAGCCTAAGATGTTTCACCCATCTCCCTGCCCCAGAGCGACACAAGGAAAGCTCTTAAGCAATTGCTAGCCTCTCCTCAGTGCTCACGAGTCCCAAATCACTAATTTTACAATATATAAACCATGGCAGCTGGCACCTAGATGGCACACGGTGACACTGCACACGTTGGCAGTGTTGTCAGGAGCTGGAAAGTCAGGGGTGAGGGGGTTAAGGGAAAACCACACATCAGTTTAGCAACTTGGCTCCCGTAGGATACTTCCTACGGCAGGAGTTTTAGCAAAGTCCCTCCCTCAGAGGGACCTGCTGGCTAATTAAAACGGGACTTCTGCTGGAGCAGTCAGAAGGCAGCAGGGTATCAGGAGATATCCAGTGGGCATCACTGTCAGTCTGTGGCAGTTTGGGGTCCAGGTATCAGTGGTTATGCGTGGTTTTCTCTGCTTCACTTTCTCCAAAGCTGTGAAAAAATAGTTCTTTTACAGCACTGTACAGTCACACGTTACGGATGGAACCAGCTGCATCAACTTCCAGTACGACGGTGTTGGAAAAAGGTGCCTTTGGTGGTCAGGAGCACAACAGCTCTGGTGAGGTGTTATTTAAGTGTGTTCTTACATCTGAGTTTCCTCATAGCAGTATGTAGCTGAGGGGGTCCAGGTTTCCCAGGTAAGATTGATGGTTTTTCTCCTACCAAGCACCAGCTCAGTATACAAAGCTCTGTTAATAACACCCAAGCGTGTAGATGTTAAACTGAAACTGCTTTTAAACCTATTTGTTGTTACGAAAATAGCTTCATACACCATCTTCACAGGGTAAAAATTCACATGGAAGGACAGAAAAACCCAGAAGCGCTTCCTGAGCTTCAGTTTACCAACAGCACCATCGGATTTAGATCCTGGCCTGGCAGCCAGGATGCAGGGTCTGTAAGCATTGCTGCGATGTGCAAGTGCCAAGGCAGGTTTCTGGCCTGCCCTGAATAAAATACCTTTTTTTTTTTTAATACAAACAGCGTGCCAGGTACGCTGTAATGCCAATGTGCCAGCTCAATAGAGGATGTCAAACAACAGAGGCGTTTATCCTAATTTCTGGCATGAAAACACTTTTAACAGCATTCTTTTCATGAAGAAACCCCTCTCTATCTTCTCCAATGCTCCAGGATCTGCTGCAGCTGCAGCAGCCGCGCTGGTACAACCCACATCTTTGCCAAATCTTTTCAGTAATTGTGCTTTACCTCGGCAATGTTGAGGTCACTCCTCTTCCTCCTCCAGCTGAGCAAGCAGCTCGCTGGCTCTGCCACACCGCAGGTGCGGAAGCGAAAGCTGGGAACACAGGAGTCAAACTCTCAGTGCTCACGAAGCCACCAGGGCAGAGGGCTGACACAGAGGCACCCCGGATCCGCTCTCCCTCCCCGCTGCGAGGCTCGCAGCAGCCCCAACCCGAAGCGCACACAATGCTTCGCATGGTGATGTCACCGCTGATTCTGAGTCCCCACGTGAGGATCTGCCTCACCACTCTCAACGTTGGTGTTTTATTTTTTTGTTTGTTTGTTTGTTTGTTTTTCTTTTAAACATTCACAGCTTTTGGGAAACCATTTCGCTAGGGAAGAAGTCCCACACGAGGGAAGTCCGTGCTTTTCTTCCAGGCAGTGGCACGTGCTTTAACACGCCGCGTTCGACAAAGCAGCTCTCCCCGTTTTGCTCAGTGGCAACAGGCACGACTGCAACGCACACAGCTGTAGGCAGCACCTGCAGGTCCCAAACCCTTAACCCGTTTTTAGAGAGCACCAATTTTTTAAGTAGTGCTTTTCCCTTAATCCATGACCCCTTCTTTCCTTTATTTCTATCGGGTGGCTCTCCTCCATTTTCCTCCTCAGTGTCTGAGCAGACACTGGGAATCGTTTCCGGAGGAAGGGCACTGCTGAAGCTCCTCCATCTACTCTCCGAGAAAAGAGAGTATGTTAAAGAATACATCTTTCCTTTCTTTTCCCTTTTTTAAATACAATTTCTGAAATCAACGCTGCGGCCTGGCAGCAAATACCTACAGGACTAAAGATGATTCCTCATCCTCACTGTAACGTTGTAGTTAACCTCCAAATGAACCCATCTCCCCAGGAAGCGGCCATTTGAGATGGGAAGGGGCAGAGCAAGAGGAAGCTCTCCTTAGCCTAGCTCTTCCCCCAACACCACCTCGCCACCCAGCACCAAATTCAACTCACCTGCTCCGCCTGATCACTCGAACGGGCGTCCGACGCTGGCACACGCCACAGCGGTGGTTCTGATGTGCCTTAAATCACCTCTCCGCAGAATATCTCGGGTCTGTATGCTCAAATAACGCAGTATTTGAGAAATAACGCCCAGAGCTCACACTCTGAGTGCAGCCCAACAGCACCGAAGCACCGGTAGGCTAAACATTCTGAACCTGGCAACAAGGCTGACCCAAGCAACAGCACGGAACCCTTCTGCACCTTCAGCGTGGACATCAGCGTAAGGAAACACAGACCTCCTCGATCCAAATTTTAAGCGAGAAACGCAAAAGGTCACCCAACCGGCTTGTTTTCAGCAAGCTAAAGGAGAAATTAAGGCGACAACCGGGTGCATCCAGAGTTAGTCAGATCCTGAAGGCAGTTCCTTGGGGGAACGGAGGAGCAACGCGCCAGATGAGGGCTGCCTTACAGCGCACCCCTTAGAGGCACTGCTACGGAAGGAAGGCAGAAGGTTGGAACTCGAAAGAACTCGCAAGGTGCCCGTTAAGGGGGAAATCTTTCATTTTTTTCTCAGCAGAACCTCCCCACTTCCCCCCCTCCCCCCAAGAAGGCAGCCCGGGGACTCTTTGCTTCCTTAGGGAGAGGGCAGGGACGGGGCAGGGTGGTGGGACAGATGGCCAGAGGGTCGGATGGACGGACAGACAGCCGGACAGAGGGCCCAGCAAGGCCTGACGAAGGGCTCAGGAGCAGGAGGGAAGGGCAGGGCGAGGGGAAGGGCAGAGAAGTACAAATCTTTTTTTCCTTGTGATAACTTTTCTTGACCAAAAAACACGATTGTGAATGAGGCAAAATGAAAGATGAAACATGGGGACGTGCGGATACTCACGATGATGCAGCCTTCTATCTGCATGTTCACCTGCTCATAGAGCCACACCTGGATCCTCGACCTCTGCAGAACGAAGGAGGAGAGTAAGTCGGGCCACAAACACTGAGCACTTTTGTTCTCTCATGTGTTCAGAAATACCTGCTAGCCACAGCCACGACAGCTCCCAAACGCTCCGAGGAGCAACTCTCAGGGGCAGTTTCAATGAGCAATCTGACATTTGAGCGTTATACCATCGGGTGAATACTACACATTCGGTGAAGAACACGTTTCCAGTCACAAGGGAACACCCCTGCACGCCCGGCTACACGAGGGGGAAACGCTGGGCTCCTTGTGCCCACCAGCACGCCGCACAGCTCTCCATCCCCCACAAACCCGTCCCGGGACACGGCCAGGAGCCGAAAACTCACCGAGGGGAATCCCCAGACCCTCCCCACTCCCCCCACACCTCCCAAATCCCCATCCCCGCCCCCTCCCCGCGGTACTCACGTTCTGCAGATAGCGGAAGATGAGGTTCTGGGGCGCTGCGTTAAGGGCTCAGCACGGGGACGACAGTTCCGGGCTCGGGACAAGGCCCCAAACCCCACAACGACGCCTCAGGGCCCCGCGACAAGGCCTCAAGGCCCAGGCCGAGCCCCCAGGGCCCCAAATCCGAGACCCCTGAGGTCCAAGACGCCCCCCACCCACCTCCCTGGCACCCCCCAGCCGCAGGAAGGATACGATGGGCTGCACCATCACCTTCTGCACCTTCTGGCCCTGCCCGCGGTACGCCATGGCTGCTGCCGCCTCGCCGCTCCCGCTCCCAGCACCGCAGGCAGAAGAGGCGAAGGCTGATGGTAGAACAGGGCTTCTTGGGGTGAAGGGAAAGCGAGGGCAGGTGGGTGCAGTCTCTGAGCTCTCCTCCTGATTTTGCTTTTTCTCCCCCATTACTGAGCTGGCAGAAGTCCCCGTGAAGTCCTTTGGCACGATGAAGGCCTGCGTGAGCTCCAGCAGCAGTTTCGTCGGCGGAGGTTTTCCCTGGTGGGGCCGGGGCGTCACAGCACACACACACACACAGACAGAGACGCGTGGTTTTGTCCAAACATTAAGTATTTACAACAAATTCGACAAGCGCTTTTCCTCTGCCAGCAGCAAATGCCTGAGGGCCCCCACAGCTTCACAAATCATAGCGGGAAGAGCCTACCGTGCCGCGAAAAGTTCGGAAAATAATTCAAAATTGACCTGCTAGGGGAAAAAAAACGATGGCTGGTGGCAGGGTACACAATACACCCGAATCTCAGCTCTGTCCTCCGCAGGGTCAGTGCCCACGCCCAAGCGCGATGCTGATGGCACCCGAACATTTGCTGTAGCAGGCAGCAGAGCCAGCAGCTCAGGGGAGCAAGTTTTAAAACCAAGAGGCACTTAAACAACCTTTCATCGACCCCGTAACTGCGGCAGAGTCCCGACTGCTCGCCCCGGAGTCCTCACACCAGCAAAAAGCACCAACCAAAGCCTGGGGGAACTTTGGTACAGCACAAGAGAAGGGAGTGGGGGTAGCGGAGCCGCATGGCAGAGCTGCTGCTTTTCACCATTTGATCCTCCCTGATAATTGAAAGGAAGGCTGGGTGGGCTGACCCCCACCCCCATTCCTGGCAGCAAGTTTGGTCCACAACACACTGCAATAACGATTCTGCTCCCTCCCACCCCTACAGCTTCATCATCTGACACGGGTACAGTCAAAACAATGGCATACACGAGTAAAAGTCAAGAGTTGACATAGTAACTCCAGGATTTGGCTATCAACTGTCCGAGAAATCAGAACACCGAAGCTTCACAATGTGCCCAACATCGAGTTGTGCCAAGGGCGGAGGAAGGAAGAAGCTTTACGTTTAAGCCTTCAGAGCATCGCTCCATCAGAAGATCGATTTGCAGCCACCATGGCGTGCCAATGGAGATCTTTCTGTGCCAAAAGAAGTGCTTTGTCCTCTCAATATCGAAGGTAACCACCTATAGTTACAGAACGGATGCACAAGACCTTAACTCTGACCAGCAGGGAAATTTAGGACAACTGAGTGCAGATCCTGCCAATTTCTACCACTTCGGACCGTGCTTTAAGTCTCATTGCAAAGCCTCAGTTAGAAAAAGGATCACCTCAGGGTATCTAACAAGAAGAACAATTTTTTTTTTTTTTTTTTTTTTAATTCTACCATAGGACTACGCAGTTCAACTGTCAATCATCTCGGAGAGTTCAAGGAGGAGGTCATCCTCGTCCTTCCCTGGGTCTAAGTCAATTTCGGCTTCCAGTCTGCCTCCTGAGATTTCCCAAAGTAGCTTCTCAAAATCTTCATCCGCAGATAAGGGCGCGTTCCCTGTGGAACTCTGCCGGCGTGTCCGTGCCTCTTCTAGCTGGGAAGAAGCTGAGGTCGAGGTCTCGAGATCCATCTCCATCTGCTCCTCAAATCTTTCCGGGCTTCCAAGACGCACTTCAGGTCTTGGGAGAGCAAGAAAGAACAATCAGGATATGCCATTTCTTAACGGGAAATCCCTTTCCTGCAAACCGGCTCTTAAAACTGTAGGCAAGCCCTCCTACGCTTCAATCTTACACAGGGATTGTTATCAATCAACCCAGGGCTACATTTAGAGCCCGATGCGTTACCAGGTACATTTTTCAGTCTGGGGGTTTATCTGTGAAGCCAGGGCACCTGGAGTTGAGGTGGCATTCTTGAGGACCAAAAGGCAGAGGACACTACTCATCATCTATCACCTCACGAGGAAGTAGAACTTCACCTCATCCTCGTTCAGGTATTCAGACAACCCAAGAAGTCACCGGAAAGCTGTGCTGACTTGCAGCATTTCAAGAAAGCCTAATTAAGCAATCCTGCTAGCTGCTAGAAAGTGGTTTCAGGTGACTTATTCCTTTGATGGATTTGGGCTTTAATTATCTCAGAACCCTCATTTTTTCCCACATGTGACAGAACTTATGTTTCCCTGGGGATATACACTGATTAAGAAAAAGAGCAAGTTGGGGTTGTCACCTGTTTGGGGGATTTTCTTCAAGTCTGATGGCTGGGACGTGCTCCGGCACGTCTGAAACACCCTAGAAAGCAGCAAAACAGTATTTATGACACATGGGTAAAAGATTCCTTAATAGCTTTTTCCTCCACACTGCTTCTCCTCTGGCATTGCGGAGCCGTGGCCAAAATACAAAACCAAGGTGCTCCTGAAGAAAGTTCACATTCACCTGGAGGTTACTCATGATCTGGTGTCTTTTAAGAACATGGCATTAATGGACAAAATCCCCCACACCAGAGAAATCACAGCATCAGAGTACCGGTTAAAGAGTGCCATTCATCTCATAAATACAGAAGGGTTCTACAAGCATCCTGGAGACAGCTACTGGATTTCAAAGGAAACAGAAGGCCTGCAGAACGTTTGAGTTTTCCACCTTTTCAAATAGAGGAGGGTAGAAATTTAACAAGGGATCCATCGCTGCATTAGCCCCTGGCCTTACCATGGCTGCTTTTCTGGCTGGAGGTCCCATCATGTCAGCATCAAAGGCAGTCTGTAGTTCCACAGCTGCTATGGCAGAGGGATAACTCCCAGGTGCCTTACGTTTCAGTGCCTTCTTCTTGGGGAAAGTGACTTTCCCACGCGAAGGCTTCGCAGGTGTCATAAAGTTGGCTAGAGTAAAAGCAAGAGAGAACTGATACAGTCTTGCTCTGCCTCAGGAAAAATCCAGGTTCTCTTAATCATTTCCACAGTCCTTCTACACACTTAAATGCATTTGGCCAGCACAATTACACCGCCATTGCCTGGATTCTCAGGAATCTTTTCCACATAGGAAACTCTGTCTACCAACAAGCCATACAAAGGAACAAAGAAACCGAAGAGCTACAGTAAATAATAATCCAGGACAAGGGACACCTCCGACACATAGCAATCCTAAGTGCAAGCTAGGTTCACAAATATAGACGGCTTTTATATTTAAAGTCCTGCTCCCGCTAGGAAAGGAAAAAGCAGCAGTTATAGTAGGACAAGAGTGTATGCAACTGTTGTACCAGCTTCCTCTCCCTTGCAGTGATGTCCCACAGTTAAGTTGTTCTACAAAGTCCACATTTGTAGTGGCATTTTCTAGTCTCCCGTTCCTTACCTAACATCTGGCTGGCAGGAAAAGAAACAAACTAAGAAAAAGAAAGTACACCCTTCGCTTCGTAGCACTGCGTGGCAAAATGCACCCAGCCAGAGTTACAGCATGAGAATTGTCATCTTCTGTCTGTATTTCAGAAGACAACCTAAGTAACTCTTAACCTTCAACACTTACTTTTAGCTTCCTGGCCCTGAAATTGAGCTGCCACTTTCCCTGCTGGTTCAGTATTAAAGAAGCCAGCAGTAGATTTGACAGCAGCTTCCTCCTGACGAAGCTTCTCTTGTTGTTCTCTCTGTTGCCACTTCTCCCACCGTCTCTCTTCAAAGCTCTTCTCTGGACATTTACGAGTTCCACTCTGCTGAGTGGGCTAGAAGGAAAGAAAAGGAGTGCATGAATAGGACAAAAAAAATAAATAAAATCCGTGGAGATTTCGTTAAGAAAATCTGATCAGCAATCCCTCCAAAATGGTCTTGATGTGGAACAGCATATTAATCTCGTTCAGGTTACTGTTGTGTTTTTTTTTCTCCATAAAATTCTGCCTGTAACAAGAGCCATGCTTTACTACGGACACAGTCTCACATATCTGCAATATCCACTATGGCAAGCTTCTTTAAACAGCTAGGATGTTCTGCTGTACATCTATTTATCACATTCTTTTTAAGCAGCAGAAAGTCATACAAGTTCCCCTATACAGTATCCACTGACAGATTGATTTCCTTGAACACAGAACTCTGGCCTTCTGTATTAAATCCTTCATGTCTGACAGATCAAGTCAGTAAGAACAAAAAGAATTCCCTCCACGTTAACTGTGTACATTTCAGCTGGTGCTAACAGGGTTTCTTTGTTGCTGTGGTATAAACAGACTGATTCCAAGTTTGAGGATTACAGAGTTGTCTGGAAATGCTGCTGGCGATAGGATTTAGACTGCACTGCAGCTCCTACCAGCTGCTGAAGGGTAAGAACACACTCAAGAGGGTGGCACACGGTGAGTAACAAAACTTGTCAGAATTATCAGAAATTGTACGAATGTATGTGTGTCTTCACAGAGGACTCACCTGTACATCAGGTCCAGAGGAAAGTTTAGGAAAAGGCCGGTTCAATTCCACTGCCTTCTTTTCTTCTTTTTCAGGTGCTTTAAAAAAAGACAAAAAAAAGTGTTGTCAACGGCAGAAATAAAGAAAGCTGGGTACTTGTTTCCTTTGTGCATTTATTTCCTTGTGTCCCATGAGAGAGAGAGAGAGAAAGGCTACAATGTGCAAGCCATTCAGCATTTATCCATGAAGCAGATCCTGAGCAAACTGAACTTGCTCAATATGGGAAGCACCTCACTGGGGCAGGCATTAAAGCATCTTATTACCTGTTAGTTTTGTGCTCCATAAAGATTTCTGCTCTGCTGGGGCAGGTCCGGGTTGTGCTGAGGGAGCTGGCACATCTCCTTCACTCTGCTGCATCCGCAGAGCTTTCTCACGCTTTATTTCTTCCAAGGTTTTAACATGCACTTCTCCTTCCGGCTTGACTTTTCCTGCCGGCTCCTTCGCCTGCCCTTTGCTGGGCCCGGACAGAGCGAGCTGCTTCTTGGACTCACCCTGAATTTTGCTCTTGCTATGGCATTCTCCTGCTTTTTTCTTCTCTTCTACCAAGCGATTATTCTTTTTTTCGGACAAGGCTTCAGAGAAAGTTTGGATGCGACCTGCACGAGCAGCTCTTGCCCCTGCGCTGGAATCTTCAGTTTTACCATGCCCTTCAGCCTCGGCTTTGGCTTGAGTTTCGCGTCTCTGAAGAGCTTTCTCACGACGGATTTCCTCCAGTGTTTTCACATGGATCTCTCCCATCGGCTTGGCAGCCTTCCCTGTCATCATCAAGAAATGAGGAGAAGCACCAACATTTAAAGAGAGTCCAGCAATATTTTAAGTCTCCAAAATTTGTCAGAGCACTAAGGAAAACTCATCTTGAGCGTTCCCAATAATGCATCTTAGAACAATGCAATCCTTAGAACAACATTCTCCTCCTCCTCTGAGCCACTTGTATTTTGAAGACCAGCCCTATCCAGAGAGAACTGCTACACAGAAATGCTGCTTTACTTTATTACTTTTTCAGACTGCATTTCAAATTCCTGCTCCTGGCAGTGGTTCTATTCTAATTGTACGTAACGGTTCACAGAAGCAGCTAAAAACCTTGACAAGGCACAAGTAGAAAATAAACACACACCTAGAGCCAGAGTTCTGATAGCGGCTGTCAGAAGAGCTTCAGCACTCAAGCAAGAGGCGTCAGTTCTTTGTTTTCGTTTAAATTAGTTTGTAGGGATGTATGAAAGCAGTCCAAGTTCGTGGAAAGGAAGGAGGAGAAAGCATATTTAATATCTAGCTGTTACCTCTCTCAGTACTGGTCTGCTTAGGAGGTAATCCCAGCCTGTCCTTCAGAGACTTGGGAACTCGAACTGCAAAACAGAAAAAGAACGAATTAGGGAGGCTGCATAATGTCAACTTCAGGTTCACATTTCAAAACAAGACAGGAAAGGTGACTTTGAATCCCAGTGATTACGACCTCAGCCAACATGCAAAAAGAAACATCACTGGAAAAGGACAAACAGAAAGACTAAATACGAAACCCAGGAATCCAATCCAGATGCCCGTTTAGTACCTGTCTCTCTCTTGGGTGCTTTGTCAGCATTTCCCGGAGCCTCTACCTTCTTCCCCAGCCTTTCAGCAAGGCTGCGCTTCACTGGAAGGCTGCTTACATCATCTTCAGAGAAAACAAGGAATATTGTAAGAACTTTTCTTTGCAGGAAGGTTTGAGAACAGTCAACAATAAGCTTCTCTTTTTCAAGCATATTTTCATAGAATTGCCTTTCAGCTGCTAAATGATTTTTTTTTTTTTTGCCATTTCTGCAGTCAACACAGATCTCCACTGCAATGTATTTTCCTTTCATACATCCCAAATACTCTTTAATGCAGTCATATATAGAAGGCAGCACCTACGTAACAGCTCGTAAAAAGTTCTCACCCGCGGAGGCTTTCCGTTTTCCTTGTCTATCAGCAAGATCTACTCGAACCACAGGTTCCTCCCCTAAAACAAAAGGGAATTTTTTTTTCTATTTCACAGAAACCAGTAGCCAACAGAAATATTATCCTGTTAGCCCATGTCCAAAAAACCCCAGTCAGACACTCTTTTGACAGCTAAACCACATAAACTCATATTTTAACTATAATTAACATGGAAAAAAAATATTAATAGTCTCAGTGCTTGCTTCAAATTCCAGCTGAGATAGTGGAGAGTGAATCTGAGTCTGCTTGACACCTATACTTTGTGCAGAACAAAGCTGCATAAGCAAGCAGAATATTCTTAGGTGCAAATGCTGAGAAATATTCCTTTCTAAGGTGAATGTCTACGAGTAAAAGTACTTCCACACTTTTTTCCCTTTAAAAGGCATTTGCACAGCTCTAAACAATTTATACACAAACTCCTGTCATACTGTGTCCACACCTGCCACTGTACGCCTCTTTAATGCTTCAGAAATTGCTTCTTATATAGCACTGGCTTCTACAGCTCGCTCTTCTCGTTACTCTTCTGGTTTTCAGTTACCCCCCTATTGGCATACTGACACTTTTTTTTTTCTCTCCTGCCACTGCACTTAACCTGAGCACCAAATCTTTCCAGTACAACCAGGGACTTTAAGCATAAAAGCACGTTTTGAACAGAAGGCAGCACCAGAAGGCTAACATGGGTGAATTGTTTTAATTATTGCTTAACCCTCCAGTTTAGGAGTAATGAAATCAAAACAAAAGCATTCATTATTACCTTTCTTGGAAGACACTGTCACAGTTCTCACCACTGTCCGGACGTTTTCCTCTTCTGGAGCAGGAAAAATCATAGAATCAATGGGACGAAGAGAAGATCTTGAAGAACCTTCTGTTCAGAGCAACCAAAACGTAAGGAAGTTTACCCAACATAAAAAACTATCACAAAGAACAAAAAACTTTAAATGACTTGTTACTGTCAAAAATACAGCAAGCAGAGCATGTAAAGAAGAGAGGTGACTAATTTGCCTCTGGTTGCCCTTTGAACTCCCATTTAGAATACCAGCTGGCTGAGAATCAGGTTGCTTTATGCCCCCAGCTAAAAATGGAAGTCTGTCCCTCAAGCAGCTCCCAGTCACCATCACCTGCCGTGAACAGGATAAGAAAGTAGGCAATATTAACTCACCACCGTGTCTCTTATTTTTTTCCTTCATCTTCTGCCATTTGATTTCCTCAAGTGTTTTTATTCCAAAATTCAGATTGCCCTCTGAAAACAGGAAACAGTTCATGAGACAGGCTTAGAGGCACTCACTGAGGACCACAGGTCCTCAGGCTTCTTAGCGCTCAGGAACTTTCTGAAGTATTTCGAATAAAGCCTGTCAACACTCCTCACAAGTGAAAGAGCCATAGAACCAATGGCATTTTGCCCCTCCTTTCATCCTTCAGGGTTCAAAATGTAGTTTTAATTTTAATCCATTTACACGATATTAGATCCCTCTATTGTTAGATATGGCTTATCAACAGTGGTTGCAAGGCTGCACGTGCAGCCATTTAAACTCCATGCTGTGGCCCTGTTTTGTTCTCCAAAAGTAAAGAAAAGGAGTTCACCTTTCTGACCCAATGGGCACATGATGGTATTAATGGCAGAAATGAGATCATGGAAATAACCGACTCCATTCAGCACCCCTACATTTTGTTGTGTTTTTACACCACGCTGCTTTTGACTTAACTGTCAAGTTCTTCTGATTTATCCTACTAAGGTGCTGGCATACCTTGTTTAGTAGTAGTAGAACTGCCTTTCCGAGTGGAAATCACCCGTAATCCATTTTTGCCTTCCGCAGCTGGATGCTGGACGGGAGTTTTAGTTTCTTCTCCTTCCTCAGAAAGTTGGTCTGAAGGGGAAAAATCGATTCAGTTATGCATAGACCAGGTTGGTCATGATTACGTAGCTCATGCAGTGACACTTCAGCCCATGGTTCATATAAAAAACTTTGTTGCTGTTTTGTTTTTTGTTTGTTTGTTTGTTTGTTTGTTTTTAAACAGCTACACTGACCTGATGAACTCCTAAGTAGAATACACTAGGACAAAACATCTAGGACTCTAGATTCTCTCTGCAGCTTTAACTACTACACAACACATTGCTCTTCAGACAGAAAAAAGAAATTTCCTTCCTAGTTTCACATAGAACTTTACACAAAAGACCAGCTAAAGCCAGGAGTGGTTCTAAGCTTTCCTCCAACGTTTCAGCTTCTGTCCACTGACTGCCAGACAAAGCCACCAGTGACCTGGCCAGACTGCCTGCCCTATTGCTAGTCAGACCTCAGGTCATCTGTGATTTATACATTCATTTACAGCACAGATTCCTTCCAAGAACCAAAGATTTAACACATTCATTTACAGCACAAATTCCTTCAAGAACCAAAGATTTAACACATTCATTTACAGCACAAATTCCTTCAAGAAACAAAGATTTAACACATTCATTTACAGCACAGATTCCTTCAAGAACCAAAGATTTACACAATCATTTACAGCACAAATTCCTTCCAAGAACCAAAACATGCTCACCATCATCATCTTCATCATCATCTGCAGCATTGATTACAACTGGAGGGTGTGTAGGGCTTGGGACATTTTCAGAGTTTTCCACTTTCGTCACCCCCTTAACTGTGGAGAGGGATTTGACTGGACAGAAAGTTTGTTTTGCTGCAGTGACATCTGAGCCACTTTCAGATCATTGTCCGCGCACTCAGGCGGACTTGGCAGTGTAGCTAGAGGAAGAGGAGGATCATCGGTAATATGGCAGTTTAAAACTTTGACCACAATGCAAAGAGATGGTAGCAAAGGCAGATAACCCGCACAGACAACGAGTTCAGCATCTCCTTTTGCCCATCCCATCACTGCTTACGCCGTGAACAATGACTTCCCTTCGAACAACAACACATCTCCCTACCACCCAGCAAAAGAGGAAACAACAGGAAGCAAACTGCAAGGCAAACATCACACTAAGCAAAGAGAAGCTGAGCACGAAAGCAGAAAACAAACACCAGCAGTACACTCGGTGCAGTACACCTATGACTGCAGACCTTTTCCTGCACTCACAAATGAACAGTTACCTGACGCCCCCTACAGGATTGGCACCCACTAAGTACTACTCAAAATTAATTCTTCAGCGCTTAAAGAAAAAGGACCTAAACTCACTCTTGCTTGGTGGTAGGAATTGTCCATCGATGTAACGTCCCTTTGCATGATGAAAAGCACAGTTGGCTTTCTGACAGCCTCCCGGCTGGTTCTCCCAGTAGCAAGGAATCTCACTGCGCTTTTTCTGAAGACAGAAAGAAAGAAAAGCTCGTGATAACATGCACCTGAGGCTTGCAAAGAGATGCACAGCTCCAGATCGTGACAGCTGTCACAACACAGTGCTGAAACATCATTCCAAAGGTCAGTTTCTCAGTTAAGTGTAGTATTTCTGGGCATATTCACAAAGTTTGCATAAGCTGTAACCACTATGCACATTTAGTTTGGTCATCACTCAGTTTGAGAAGACAGGCACTCTCAGACATCAGTTGAGGGTGGCTTAAACTAATACACCTCGGATTATACTAGGATTATTCAGAGGGAAAAAGAACATCTGAAATTGCCTAGGTTAACCCTGTCTAGAACTACTTCTTGGAGACTTAGTTCTGCTGCACCTTTAACTTTCCCCACTTCCTACCCCAGGCAGCTACAACAGCGTTATCTGAAGGACTGTGGGTCAGAAGACACCTGATAGTTCATTATCAAGCCTGCTCCCATGAGGATAGAACAGCCTGTTTATTACCCCCCTGCTCCAGCAGGTTTTAGCAGTCTATTTAACAGCTATTCTGCATCTCTTGAGAAAACTGTCAGCATCTAATAAAAAAAAATAAACAAATATCTTGCTAAGACATACCTAAGGCATTGATTTTATTTCCCTCTGCTTCCTCCCACCCCCTCTCTTGGTAACAGAAACCAGTATGATTTTGAAGCAAACAAATCTATCCTGCAAAAGCACAATCAGTACACCTACGGCACTGAAAAATGCTTTTGTGGATTTATTTTGAGAACACATTGTTAGGCACTCACGTCAATTTCCATGTGTCTGAATCGGCAGACATTCCTGAAACAACGACCCTCCTGCCACAGCTTGCAGACCGTCTCATTGCCCAGAGCAGCTTCGCAGTGGCGGTAGGCACATTTGTCTCCCTGGAACCAAAAGGAAACCAACAAGGAAAATAGAGTACAGCCTCAAAAATGGCCATGCTGCTGCCTAATGGTGCTACAACTGAATTCACAATCTATCTGGTTCTCAAGTTAACCAAAGACCAGTGTGCTTCCTCCTCCTAATCTACTCCTTCCCGAAAAAAAGGGGGAAAAAAAGCAAAGCAAAGGAAAGCCAGCCATACCTTGCTACAGGTAGAATAGAAATAGAAGTAGCAATCGTCTCCTTGTTTAGACATGCCGACGAGTTCTGCTAACAAGCTCGGGTTCTCTCCACAGGGACTTCCTCTGCTCTTGGAGAGAGCTGTCTTCACCCTTGCTTGGGCTGAAAGTCTTCTACTGGCTTGTGATCAGTGAAATCTTCTTTTTAAAAGTAACCCGAAAGAAAGTAACAAGTGAAAAATAATGAGGAACGGACATTTTTCCAGCTTTCTTCAGTTAATCAAATCAAGTTATCAGTCTCTCAAAGAGAGCAAAGCCTTGAAATCAGCTGTTACATGAACTAACTAAATATTAAAGTTCTGTAAAGCTGCCAGGAGCTTTGTCAGCAAGCGTTCTCTTCCACGTCCTCAATAATATGACCTGGAGCACATCTGGAAGCCTGAAAACGGAGTCACTCCTTAAAAAACCACCTGATGATACATGCAAGTCAATAATCAACTATGGCTACAAATAACTTCTCTAGAACACAGTTAGGACGCATTAAACAGCACGTTCCAGGCCCTGTGGGTCTTCGATTTCACCTACCTGGACAACCTCAGCAAAGTTATCGATCTTCAAAGGCTTCCAGTTAACTGCTCCTGTAGGCCGAACCAAGACTGAATCCGTGAATTAATAATAAAGGGGTAGGAAGAATTTTCCTCCTCACTTTGCCAAGGGAACCTCTCATCCACAATTCAAACATAGGATGCGCTTTTAAACAGCTTATAACTAAGAGAGGAAGCAAGTCCATTTGAATGCTCTCTCAGACTGGATGCAGCCAGGGTTAGTTAGCTCTTCAAAAAAATAAAAAACAAAAACCAAAACAAACAAAAAACAAAAAAAAAACAGTGCATTTAGAGATGAACTCGTGATTCAAAGTGGCTGCAAAAATGAGGCTCCATCTTCCACAGCCGGACAATTTAACTTTTAACTTTTTTTTTTTTTTTTTTTTTTAATTTAAAATTCAGCATGTTCCAATCTCTGGTCTTCAAGATTTCTTCACCTATTAAGAAAACACAAAAACCTTTCCCCGTCTTTATTACCTGTACAGCAAAAAACATACCAGTGCATCTAAAGCCACAGATGTGCATACGCATACACACATCTGTGTTTATACACACACGAGGAGGGAGTGAGAGAAAGTTAGCTAGAGCGACAGTGAAAATCAGAATTTTTGCCTTTTCGACACAGAGAGCGCGTAAAAATTCTCTCATTTTGAGGGAACTAGAAAAAAATGGAGGCTCTACAAAAGATTTTGATGAGTATGCCTTCGAGGCCGATGCTTTGTAACATGAGGGATCTGGGGGCCAGCACACAAATATGCATACGGATGTACATGCATACAGGATAAACATATCTATGCACACAAGCGTGCACAGTAGATGTTGTATGATCTCCATATCGAGAACAACTCGTAGCCCTGATCAGACACGTAGAGTTGCAATCAATTAACAGCAGCAAGACAGCAGATCAAGGGTACAGCAAGCTTTGAGAGGCAGGGGAATGCTCACTTTGCCAGTGGCACGGCTGCATGATACCAAGGATTTTGAATTACTTTGATTTTTTGGAAGCAATTTGGTTTTTCTTTCTGCGCTGTAGCAAATACCACAGGTTTGCCATCACGTGCTGTTCCCTAATCCATATATCCATCATCATCCATTGCTGCAGGATCATGAAAGGTTAGAGAAGACGACTTAGGTCCAATTTAACAGCCAATGAGTTTTCGATGAGCAGAGCTGCAACAGATTTTATTTCGCCACAAGCATTTTTTTTTCTTTTTTTCTGATATGAAGCTAGAAATTTTGATTTTTTTTTTTTTTAAAGACACTAAATGTCACAAAACCTGCAACCAGACCAGATAAAGTTCAATTCAGAGTGATTCTGAATCCTTTCATTAAAACGCTGCACATTTCTGTGCAAATTATTTCTGACTCTTCTGGACAAAAGTGGATGAAATAGTTCTTACAAATTAATAATAAAAGGTTGGAAGCTTTTACTCACACGAACACTAGTGAATTTTCCAGGAAATATTGTTTTGGCAGGGAATTTTCCCAAATCTAAAATAAAGAGAGGAAAAGTTGGGTTCTCATATTAGTTACTGCTTTTGACTGCTGGACAAAGGGAATAAAAACAGTAGTTAAGTGCAAGGTTTCCTTCTCTTCTTTAGTATGGATAGGAATCGTCACTTCGGACCTTTAGCACCTTCAGAAACACACCCAGTGCCATGCAGGTTCCTCTGCAGCTACTTCTAACAATTACTGGTGCTCCTTAGCATGGAAGTTTGACTCAAAACACTCTCCAGATTTAGCTCTTTTGACTGCCCAAGGAGCTCATCATTTTGCTTGTTGCCTTCCATTTTCCTGAACAGACCGGGAACGCTGTTCAGAATCTGAATGGATCTGGTCTAAGGAATGGGAAGAAAGCAAAACCAACGATACCTTGCAGTATTCCAAATTCCAAAATAGCAGTCTCATTTTAAAAAGGACCTCAAAAGCTTTTTTTTTTTTTAAACTGACATCTGCTAACAGAGCAATCCAAGCGCTAAACCAACTGAAGTTGCCCCTGAAAGCCTGAATAAAAATGAGTAAATCTGGTGCACTCAGCAGGTCTGTAATAGAAGTTGGTAAGGGTTTTAGATTTCTTTTTTTTTGCTCCAGGGTGCTGGTAAAATTTTTGCATTAAGAGATTTTGAACCTTTTGTACCAAAGAATTAGAGATGCGCTACAGTGCCAGTAGCTGGGGGTCTGGAAATACACACCAACAAGTGTCATAAGCTTTGCCTTTGCTGAAGGAAGATGAATAGTACAAAGAAAATCTGTCTAGTTTGTTTTACAGGCTTGTCTTTCTCAGTACGGAACAAACTGACCTCCCTGGTCGAACTTTGCAGTGCCTATTCTGCCTTTGTCCTGCAGAGAAGAGCAAGAAAGGAACAAATCTATTTTTGCACCCCAAAAACGCATTAGAGGAGGATTATCACACCCACCTAAGGGTACTTCCTTGTTTGTTTATAAAGCACAAAGCATTTCTCTTGGACAGTCTCTGTTGCTGGCCTCTTTTGTGCCTTCCATTTATAACAAAGATATTAAGATGCTTACCCCTTGCTTGTTTTTTTTTTTGTTTGTTTGTTTGTTTGTTTTTTTAAAGAACAGTGGAAGTGGAGAGTCGGATGACAAGCAAGAACAAACACTAGAAACTCCTTGTTCTGCCCCTGCTTTTTAATCACCCAGCATCACCCCGGCTGCAAAACAGCCTCTGCTGATTTACCTGCTTGTTAAAGCACCCCACAGGCTGCAAGTGCGGTGTGCTAGCTGTCAAGTTATATTTAACGGTGCACACGTAACCATTCATCTTCCCACAGTCGAAGCACAGAACAGCCTCTTGCTAACAGAACTCATCCCTGCTGCTGCAAGAAACCTCAAGGCCTGCAGGAAAACCTCAAGCTAAGAGTTCCAAAGCAAAAGCAGAAAACGCATCATTTGTACTCTTTCTATTTGAGGGAATTCTAGCTGCTAAACGCTGCCTACATCTGAGGGCACGTTCTGAGGCTGCCGGGAAGGACACTCAACACCCACTGACAGCAGGAGTGCAAAGATGCCAGCCAAGAAGGCAAAGGTTAGAGCTGAACGCTGCCTCAGCTTCCTCCAGCAGCCAGCTGGGGGTCACCTGTCAACACGCTCTCTGAGACTCGGAGCCCCGAGTTACCGCAGCCGCCACGTACAGCTGCTCCTTGCTGGCCCAAACTATTTGAAGAGTCTTCAAACTTCAGGGACCTGTTTTACGACAGCCTCAAGATCAAATTCATCTGTTCCTGAAGGCGCTGATCGTCCTGCTGTTTCTGTAGCTGTCAAAGAACAATCCTGAACCGAGGCACTCGTCTGATCAAACAGTGCTTCGGCACAGATTTGTCTTTAGCTTGACACATCAAGGTGAAGACGAATCGATTCTTGCAAGCAACCTCTCAAGCAGGGATCTAATAAGGTGACCAAAACGACAGATCTGTTGTGCAGATCTGAGCACGTCACTCTGCAGGGAATCACTTTCAAGCCTAAGATGTTTCACCCATCTCCCTGCCCCAGAGCGACACAAGGAAAGCTCTTAAGCAATTGCTAGCCTCTCCTCAGTGCTCACGAGTCCCAAATCACTAATTTTACAATATATAAACCATGGCAGCTGGCACCTAGATGGCACACGGTGACACTGCACACGTTGGCAGTGTCGTCAGGAGCTGGAAAGTCAGGGGTGAGGGGGTTAAGGGAAAACCACACATCAGTTTAGCAACTTGGCTCCCGTAGGATACTTCCTACGGCAGGAGTTTTAGCAAAGTCCCTCCCTCAGAGGGACCTGCTGGCTAATTAAAACGGGACTTCTGCTGGAGCAGTCAGAAGGCAGCAGGGTATCAGGAGATATCCAGTGGGCATCACTGTCAGTCTGTGGCAGTTTGGGGTCCAGGTATCAGTGGTTATGCGTGGTTTTCTCTGCTTCACTTTCTCCAAAGCTGTGAAAAAATAGTTCTTTTACAGCACTGTACAGTCACACGTTACGGATGGAACCAGCTGCATCAACTTCCAGTACGACGGTGTTGGAAAAAGGTGCCTTTGGTGGTCAGGAGCACAACAGCTCTGGTGAGGTGTTATTTAAGTGTGTTCTTACATCTGAGTTTCCTCATAGCAGTATGTAGCTGAGGGGGTCCAGGTTTCCCAGGTAAGATTGATGGTTTTTCTCCTACCAAGCACCAGCTCAGTATACAAAGCTCTGTTAATAACACCCAAGCGTGTAGATGTTAAACTGAAACTGCTTTTAAACCTATTTGTTGTTACGAAAATAGCTTCATACACCATCTTCACAGGGTAAAAATTCACATGGAAGGACAGAAAAACCCAGAAGCGCTTCCTGAGCTTCAGTTTACCAACAGCACCATCGGATTTAGATCCTGGCCTGGCAGCCAGGATGCAGGGTCTGTAAGCATTGCTGCGATGTGCAAGTGCCAAGGCACGTTTCTGGCCTGCCCTGAATAAAATACCTTTTTTTTTTTTTAATACAAACAGCGTGCCAGGTACGCTGTAATGCCAATGTGCCAGCTCAATAGAGGATGTCAAACAACAGAGGCGTTTATCCTAATTTCTGGCATGAAAACACTTTTAACAGCATTCTTTTCATGAAGAAACCCCTCTCTATCTTCTCCAATGCTCCAGGATCTGCTGCAGCTGCAGCAGCCGCGCTGGTACAACCCACATCTTTGCCAAATCTTTTCAGTAATTGTGCTTTACCTCGGCAATGTTGAGGTTACTCCTCTTCCTCCTCCAGCTGAGCAAGCAGCTCGCTGGCTCTGCCACACCGCAGGTGCGGAAGCGAAAGCTGGGAACACAGGAGTCAAACTCTCAGTGCTCACGAAGCCACCAGGGCAGAGGGCTGACACAGAGGCACCCCGGATCCGCTCTCCCTCCCCGCTGCGAGGCTCGCAGCAGCCCCAACCCGAAGCGCACACAATGCTTCGCATGGTGATGTCACCGCTGATTCTGAGTCCCCACGTGAGGATCTGCCTCACCACTCTCAACGTTGGTGTTTTATTTTTTTGTTTGTTTGTTTGTTTGTTTTTCTTTTAAACATTCACAGCTTTTGGGAAACCATTTCGCTAGGGAAGAAGTCCCACACGAGGGAAGTCCGTGCTTTTCTTCCAGGCAGTGGCACGTGCTTTAACACGCCGCGTTCGACAAAGCAGCTCTCCCCATTTTGCTCAGTGGCAACAGGCACGACTGCAACGCACACAGCTGTAGGCAGCACCTGCAGGTCCCAAACCCTTAACCCGTTTTTAGAGAGCACCAATTTTTTAAGTAGTGCTTTTCCCTTAATCCATGACCCCTTCTTTCCTTTATTTCTATCGGGTGGCTCTCCTCCATTTTCCTCCTCAGTGTCTGAGCAGACACTGGGAATCGTTTCCGGAGGAAGGGCACTGCTGAAGCTCCTCCATCTACTCTCCGAGAAAAGAGAGTATGTTAAAGAATACATCTTTCCTTTCTTTTCCCTTTTTTAAATACAATTTCTGAAATCAACGCTGCGGCCTGGCAGCAAATACCTACGGGACTAAAGATGATTCCTCATCCTCACTGTAACGTTGTAGTTAACCTCCAAATGAACCCATCTCCCCAGGAAGCGGCCATTTGAGATGGGAAGGGGCAGAGCAAGAGGAAGCTCTCCTTAGCCTAGCTCTTCCCCCAACACCACCTCGCCACCCAGCACCAAATTCAACTCACCTGCTCCGCCCGATCACTCGAACGGGCGTCCGACGCTGGCACACGCCGCAGTGGTGGTTCTGACGTGCCTTAAATCACCTCTCCGCAGAATATCTCGGGTCTGTATGCTCAAATAACGCAGTATTTGAGAAATAATGCCCAGAGCTCACACTCTGAGTGCAGCCCAACAGCACCGAAGCACCGGTAGGCTAAACATTCCGAACCTGGCAACAAGGCTGACCCAAGCAACAGCACGGAACCCTTCTGCACCTTCAGCGTGGACATCAGCGTAAGGAAACACAGACCTCCTCGATCCAAATTTTAAGCGAGAAACGCAAAAGGTCACCCAACCGGCTTGTTTTCAGCAAGCTAAAGGAGAAATTAAGGCGACAACCGGGTGCATCCAGAGTTAGTCAGATCCTGAAGGCAGTTCCTTGGGGGAACGGAGGAGCAACGCGCCAGATGAGGGCTGCCTTACAGCGCACCCCTTAGAGGCACTGCTACGGAAGGAAGGCAGAAGGTTGGAACTCGAAAGAACTCGCAAGGTGCCCGTTAAGGGGGAAATCTTTCATTTTTTTCTCAGCAGAACCTCCCCACTTCCCCCCCTCCCCCCAAGAAGGCAGCCCGGGGACTCTTTGCTTCCTTAGGGAGAGGGCAGGGACGGGGCAGGGTGGTGGGACAGATGGCCAGAGGGTCGGATGGACGGACAGACAGCCGGACAGAGGGCCCAGCAAGGCCTGACGAAGGGCTCAGGAGCAGGAGGGAAGGGCAGGGCGAGGGGAAGGGCAGAGAAGTACAAATCTTTTTTTCCTTGTGATAACTTTTCTTGACCAAAAAACACGATTGTGAATGAGGCAAAATGAAAGATGAAACATGGGGACGTGCGGATACTCACGATGATGCAGCCTTCTATCTGCATGTTCACCTGCTCATAGAGCCACACCTGGATCCTCGACCTCTGCAGAACGAAGGAGGAGAGTAAGTCGGGCCACAAACACTGAGCACTTTTGTTCTCTCATGTGTTCAGAAATACCTGCTAGCCACAGCCACGACAGCTCCCAAACGCTCCGAGGAGCAACTCTCAGGGGCAGTTTCAATGAGCAATCTGACATTTGAGCGTTATACCATCGGGTGAATACTACACATTCGGTGAAGAACACGTTTCCAGTCACAAGGGAACACCCCTGCACGCCCGGCTACACGAGGGGGAAACGCTGGGCTCCTTGTGCCCACCAGCACGCCGCACAGCTCTCCATCCCCCACAAACCCGTCCCGGGACACGGCCAGGAGCCGAAAACTCACCGAGGGGAATGCCCAGACCCTCCCCACTCCCCCCACACCTCCCAAATCCCCATCCCCGCCCCCTCCCCGCGGTACTCACGTTCTGCAGATAGCGGAAGATGAGGTTCTGGGGCGCTGCGTTAAGGGCTCAGCACGGGGACGACAGTTCCGGGCTCGGGACAAGGCCCCAAACCCCACAACGACGCCTCAGGGCCCCGCGACAAGGCCTCAAGGCCCAGGCCGAGCCCCCAGGGCCCCAAATCCGAGACCCCTGAGGTCCAAGCCGCCCCCCACCCACCTCCCTGGCACCCCCCAGCCGCAGGAAGGATACGATGGGCTGCACCATCACCTTCTGCACCTTCTGGCCCTGCCCGCGGTACGCCATGGCTGCTGCCGCCTCGCCGCTCCCGCTCCCAGCACCGCAGGCAGAAGAGGCGAAGGCTGATGGTAGAACAGGGCTTCTTGGGGTGAAGGGAAAGCGAGGGCAGGTGGGTGCAGTCTCTGAGCTCTCCTCCTGATTTTGCTTTTTCTCCCCCATTACTGAGCTGGCAGAAGTCCCCGTGAAGTCCTTTGGCACGATGAAGGCCTGCGTGAGCTCCAGCAGCAGTTTCGTCGGCGGAGGTTTTCCCTGGTGGGGCCGGGGCGTCACAGCACACACACACACACACACACACACACACAGACAGAGACGCGTGGTTTTGTCCAAACATTAAGTATTTACAACAAATTCGACAAGCGCTTTTCCTCTGCCAGCAGCAAATGCCTGAGGGCCCCCACAGCTTCACAAATCATAGCGGGAAGAGCCTACCGTGCCGCGAAAAGTTCGGAAAATAATTCAAAATTGACCTGCTAGGGGAAAAAAAACGATGGCTGGTGGCAGTGTACACAATACACCCGAATCTCAGCTCTGTCCTCCGCAGGGTCAGTGCCCACGCCCAAGCGCGATGCTGATGGCACCCGAACATTTGCTGTAGCAGGCAGCAGAGCCAGCAGCTCAGGGGAGCAAGTTTTAAAACCAAGAGGCACTTAAACAACCTTTCATCGACCCCGTAACTGCGGCAGAGTCCCGACTGCTCGCCCCGGAGTCCTCACACCAGCAAAAAGCACCAACCAAAGCCTGGGGGAACTTTGGTACAGCACAAGAGAAGGGAGTGGGGGTAGCGGAGCCGCATGGCAGAGCTGCTGCTTTTCACCATTTGATCCCCCCTGATAATTGAAAGGAAGGCTGGGTGGGCTGACCCCCACCCCCATTCCTGGCAGCAAGTTTGGTCCACAACACACTGCAATAACGATTCTGCTCCCTCCCACCCCTACAGCTTCATCATCTGACACGGGTACAGTCAAAACAATGGCATACACGAGTAAAAGTCAAGAGTTGACATAGTAACTCCAGGATTTGGCTATCAACTGTCCGAGAAATCAGAACACCGAAGCTTCACAATGTGCCCAACATCGAGTTGTGCCAAGGGCGGAGGAAGGAAGAAGCTTTACGTTTAAGCCTTCAGAGCATCGCTCCATCAGAAGATCGATTTGCAGCCACCATGGCGTGCCAATGGAGATCTTTCTGTGCCAAAAGAAGTGCTTTGTCCTCTCAATATCGAAGGTAACCACCTATAGTTACAGAACGGATGCACAAGACCTTAACTCTGACCAGCAGGGAAATTTAGGACAACTGAGTGCAGATCCTGCCAATTTCTACCACTTCGGACCGTGCTTTAAGTCTCATTGCAAAGCCTCAGTTAGAAAACGGATCACCTCAGGGTATCTAACAAGAAGAACAGTTTTAATTTTTTTTTTTTTTTTTTTTTTAATTCTACCATAGGACTACGCAGTTCAACTGTCAATCATCTCGGAGAGTTCAAGGAGGAGGTCATCCTCGTCCTTCCCTGGGTCTAAGTCGATTTCGGCTTCCAGTCTGCCTCCTGAGATTTCCCAAAGTAGCTTCTCAAAATCTTCATCCGCAGATAAGGGCGCGTTCCCTGTGGAACTCAGCCGGCGTGTCCGTGCCTCTTCTAGCTGGGAAGAAGCTGAGGTCGAGGTCTCGAGATCCATCTCCATCTGCTCCTCAAATCTTTCCGGGCTTCCAAGACGCACTTCAGGTCTTGGGAGAGCAAGAAAGAACAATCAGGATATGCCATTTCTTAACGGGAAATCCCTTTCCTGCAAACCGGCTCTCAAAACTGTAGGCAAGCCCTCCTACGCTTCAATCTTACACAGGGATTGTTATCAATCAACCCAGGGCTACATTTAGAGCCCGATGCGTTACCAGGTACATTTTTCAGTCTGGGGGTTTATCTGTGAAGCCAGGGCACCTGGAGTTGAGGTGGCATTCTTGAGGACCAAAAGGCAGAGGACACTACTCATCATCTATCACCTCACGAGGAAGTAGAACTTCACCTCATCCTCGTTCAGGTATTCAGACAACCCAAGAAGTCACCGGAAAGCTGTGCTGACTTGCAGCATTTCAAGAAAGCCTAATTAAGCAATCCTGCTAGCTGCTAGAAAGTGGTTTCAGGTGACTTATTCCTTTGATGGATTTGGGCTTTAATTATCTCAGAACCCTCATTTTTTCCCACATGTGACAGAACTTATGTTTCCCTGGGGATATACACTGATTAAGAAAAAGAGCAAGTTGGGGTTGTCACCTGTTTGGGGGATTTTCTTCAAGTCTGATGGCTGGGACGTGCTCCGGCATGTCTGAAACACCCTAGAAAGCAGCAAAACAGTATTTATGACACATGGGTAAAAGATTCCTTAATAGCTTTTTCCTCCACACTGCTTCTCCTGGCATTGCGGAGCCGTGGCCAAAATACAAAACCAAGGTGCTCCTGAAGAAAGTTCACATTCACCTGGAGGTTACTCATGATCTGGTGTCTTTTAAGAACATGGCATTAATGGACAAAATCCCCCACACCAGAGAAATCACAGCATCAGAGTACCGGTTAAAGAGTGCCATTCATCTCATAAATACAGAAGGGTTCTACAAGCATCCTGGAGACAGCTACTGGATTTCAAAGGAAACAGAAGGCCTGCAGAACGTTTGAGTTTTCCACCTTTTCAAATAGAGGAGGGTAGAAATTTAACAAGGGATCCATCGCTGCATTAGCCCCTGGCCTTACCATGGCTGCTTTTCTGGCTGGAGGTCCCATCATGTCAGCATCAAAGGCAGTCTGTAGTTCCACAGCTGCTATGGCAGAGGGATAACTCCCAGGTGCCTTACGTTTCAGTGCCTTCTTCTTGGGGAAAGTGACGTTCCCACGCGAAGGCTTCGCAGGTGTCATAAAGTTGGCTAGAGTAAAAGCAAGAGAGAACTGATACAGTCTTGCTCTGCCTCAGGAAAAATCCAGGTTCTCTTAATCATTTCCACAGTCCTTCTACACACTTAAATGCATTTGGCCAGCACAATTACACCGCCATTGCCTGGATTCTCAGGAATCTTTTCCACATAGGAAACTCTGTCTACCAACAAGCCATACAAAGGAACAAAGAAACCGAAGAGCTACAGTAAATAATAATCCAGGACAAGGGACACCTCCGACACATAGCAATCCTAAGTGCAAGCTAGGTTCACAAATATAGACAGCTTTTATATTTAAAGTCCTGCTCCCGCTAGGAAAGGAAAAAGCAGCAGTTATAGTAGGACAAGAGTGTATGCAACTGTTGTACCAGCTTCCTCTCCCTTGCAGTGATGTCCCACAGTTAAGTTGTTCTACAAAGTCCACATTTGTAGTGGCATTTTCTAGTCTCCCGTTCCTTACCTAACATCTGGCTGGCAGGAAAAGAAACAAACTAAGAAAAAGAAAGTACACCCTTCGCTTCGTAGCATTGCGTGGCAAAATGCACCCAGCCAGAGTTACAGCATGAGAATTGTCATCTTCTGTCTGTATTTCAGAAGACAACCTAAGTAACTCTTAACCTTCAACACTTACTTTTAGCTTCCTGGCCCTGAAATTGAGCTGCCACTTTCCCTGCTGGTTCAGTATTAAAGAAGCCAGCAGTAGATTTGACAGCAGCTTCCTCCTGACGAAGCTTCTCTTGTTGTTTTCTCTGTTGCCACTTCTCCCACCGTCTCTCTTCAAAGCTCTTCTCTGGACATTTACGAGTTCCACTCTGCTGAGTGGGCTAGAAGGAAAGAAAAGGAGTGCATGAATAGGACAAAAAAAATAAATAAAATCCGTGGAGATTTCGTTAAGAAAATCTGATCAGCAATCCCTCCAAAATGGTCTTGATGTGGAACAGCATATTAATCTCGTTCAGGTTACTGTTGTGTTTTTTTTTCTCCATAAAATTCTGCCTGTAACAAGAGCCATGCTTTACTACGGACACAGTCTCACATATCTGCAATATCCACTATGGCAAGCTTCTTTAAACAGATAGGATGTTCTGCTGTACATCTATTTATCACATTCTTTTTAAGCAGCAGAAAGTCATACAAGTTCCCCTATACAGTATCCACTGACAGATTGATTTCCTTGAACACAGAACTCTGGCCTTCTGTATTAAATCCTTCATGTCTGACAGATCAAGTCAGTAAGAACAAAAAGAATTCCCTCCACGTTAACTGTGTACATTTCAGCTGGTGCTAACAGGGTTTCTTTGTTGCTGTGGTATAAACAGACTGATTCCAAGTTTGAGGATTACAGAGTTGTCTGGAAATGCTGCTGGCGATAGGATTTAGACTGCACTGCAGCTCCTACCAGCTGCTGAAGGGTAAGAACACACTCAAGAGGGTGGCACACGGTGAGTAACAAAACTTGTCAGAATTATCAGAAATTGTACGAATGTATGTGTGTCTTCACAGAGGACTCACCTGTACATCAGGTCCAGAGGAAAGTTTAGGAAAAGGCCGGTTCAATTCCACTGCCTTCTTTTCTTCTTTTTCAGGTGCTTTAAAAAAAGACAAAAAAAAAGTGTTGTCAACGGCAGAAATAAAGAAAGCTGGGTACTTGTTTCCTTTGTGCATTTATTTCCTTGTGTCCCATGAGAGAGAGAGAGAGAAAGGCTACAATGTGCAAGCCATTCAGCATTTATCCATGAAGCAGATCCTGAGCAAACTGAACTTGCTCAATATGGGAAGCACCTCACTGGGGCAGGCATTAAAGCATCTTATTACCTGTTAGTTTTGTGCTCCATAAAGATTTCTGCTCTGCTGGGGCAGGTCCGGGTTGTGCTGAGGGAGCTGGCACATCTCCTTCACTCTGCTGCATCCGCAGAGCTTTCTCACGCTTTATTTCTTCCAAGGTTTTAACACGCACTTCTCCTTCCGGCTTGACTTTTCCTGCCGGCTCCTTCGCCTGCCCTTTGCTGGGCCCGGACAGAGCGAGCTGCTTCTTGGACTCACCCTGAATTTTGCTCTTGCTATGGCATTCTCCTGCTTTTTTCTTCTCTTCTACCAAGCGATTATTCTTTTTTTCGGACAAGGCTTCAGAGAAAGTTTGGATGCGACCTGCACGAGCAGCTCTTGCCCCTGCGCTGGAATCTTCAGTTTTACCATGCCCTTCAGCCTCGGCTTTGGCTTGAGTTTCGCGTCTCTGAAGAGCTTTCTCACGACGGATTTCCTCCAGTGTTTTCACATGGATCTCTCCCATCGGCTTGGCAGCCTTCCCTGTCATCATCAAGAAATGAGGAGAAGCACCAACATTTAAAGAGAGTCCAGCAATATTTTAAGTCTCCAAAATTTGTCAGAGCACTAAGGAAAACTCATCTTGAGCGTTCCCAATAATGCATCTTAGAACAATGCAATCCTTAGAACAACATTCTCCTCCTCCTCTGAGCCACTTGTATTTTGAAGACCAGCCCTATCCAGAGAGAACTGCTACACAGAAATGCTGCTTTACTTTATTACTTTTTCAGACTGCATTTCAAATTCCTGCTCCTGGCAGTGGTTCTATTCTAATTGTACGTAACGGTTCACAGAAGCAGCTAAAAACCTCGACAAGGCACAAGTAGAAAATAAACACACACCTAGAGCCAGAGTTCTGATAGTGGCTGTCAGAAGAGCTTCAGCACTCAAGCAAGAGGCGTCAGTTCTTTGTTTTCGTTTAAATTAGTTTGTAGGGATGTATGAAAGCAGTCCAAGTTCGTGGAAAGGAAGGAGGAGAAAGCATATTTAATATCTAGCTGTTACCTCTCTCAGTACTGGTCTGCTTAGGAGGTAATCCCAGCCTGTCCTTCAGAGACTTGGGAACTCGAACTGCAAAACAGAAAAAGAACGAATTAGGGAGGCTGCATAATGTCAACTTCAGGTTCACATTTCAAAACAAGACAGGAAAGGTGACTTTGAATCCCAGTGATTACGACCTCAGCCAACATGCAAAAAGAAACATCACTGGAAAAGGACAAACAGAAAGACTAAATACGAAACCCAGGAATCCAATCCAGATGCCCGTTTAGTACCTGTCTCTCTCTTGGGTGCTTTGTCAGCATTTCCCGGAGCCTCTACCTTCTTCCCCAGCCTTTCAGCAAGGCTGCGCTTCACTGGAAGGCTGCTTACATCATCTTCAGAGAAAACAAGGAATATTGTAAGAACTTTTCTTTGCAGGAAGGTTTGAGAACAGTCAACAATAAGCTTCTCTTTTTCAAGCATATTTTCATAGAATTGCCTTTCAGCTGCTAAATGATTTTTTTTTTTTTTTGCCATTTCTGCAGTCAACACAGATCTCCACTGCAATGTATTTTCCTTTCATACATCCCAAATACTCTTTAATGCAGTCATATATAGAAGGCAGCACCTACGTAACAGCTCGTAAAAAGTTCTCACCCGCGGAGGCTTTCCGTTTTCCTTGTCTATCAGCAAGATCTACTCGAACCACAGGTTCCTCCCCTAAAACAAAAGGGAATTTTTTTTTCTATTTCACAGAAACCAGTAGCCAACAGAAATATTATCCTGTTAGCCCATGTCCAAAAAACCCCAGTCAGACACTCTTTTGACAGCTAAACCACATAAACTCATATTTTAACTATAATTAACATGGAAAAAAAATATTAATAGTCTCAGTGCTTGCTTCAAATTCCAGCTGAGATAGTGGAGAGTGAATCTGAGTCTGCTTGACACCTATACTTTGTGCAGAACAAAGCTGCATAAGCAAGCAGAATATTCTTAGGTGCAAATGCTGAGAAATATTCCTTTCTAAGGTGAATGTCTACGAGTAAAAGTACTTCCACACTTTTTTCCCTTTAAAAGGCATTTGCACAGCTCTAAACAATTTATTCACAAACTCCTGTCATACTGTGTCCACACCTGCCACTGTACGCCTCTTTAATGCTTCAGAAATTGCTTCTTATATAGCACTGGCTTCTACAGCTCGCTCTTCTCGTTACTCTTCTGGTTTTCAGTTACCCCCCTATTGGCATACTGACACTTTTTTTTTCTCTCCTGCCACTGCACTTAACCTGAGCACCAAATCTTTCCAGTACAACCAGGGACTTTAAGCATAAAAGCACGTTTTGAACAGAAGGCAGCACCAGAAGGCTAACATGGGTGAATTGTTTTAATTATTGCTTAACCCTCCAGTTTAGGAGTAATGAAATCAAAACAAAAGCATTCATTATTACCTTTCTTGGAAGACACTGTCACAGTTCTCACCACTGTCCGGACGTTTTCCTCTTCTGGAGCAGGAAAAATCATAGAATCAACGGGACGAAGAGAAGATCTTGAAGAACCTTCTGTTCAGAGCAACCAAAACGTAAGGAAGTTTACCCAACATAAAAAACTATCACAAAGAACAAAAAACTTTAAATGACTTGTTACTGTCAAAAATACAGCAAGCAGAGCATGTAAAGAAGAGAGGTGACTAATTTGCCTCTGGTTGCCCTTTGAACTCCCATTTAGAATACCAGCTGGCTGAGAATCAGGTTGCTTTATGCCCCCAGCTAAAAATGGAAGTCTGTCCCTCAAGCAGCTCCCAGTCACCATCACCTGCCGTGAACAGGATAAGAAAGTAGGCAATATTAACTCACCACCGTGTCTCTTATTTTTTTCCTTCATCTTCTGCCATTTGATTTCCTCAAGTGTTTTTATTCCAAAATTCAGATTGCCCTCTGAAAACAGGAAACAGTTCATGAGACAGGCTTAGAGGCACTCACTGAGGACCACAGGTCCTCAGGCTTCTTAGCGCTCAGGAACTTTCTGAAGTATTTCGAATAAAGCCTGTCAACACTCCTCACAAGTGAAAGAGCCATAGAACCAATGGCATTTTGCCCCTCCTTTCATCCTTCAGGGTTCAAAATGTAGTTTTAATTTTAATCCATTTACACGATATTAGATCCCTCTATTGTTAGATATGGCTTATCAACAGTGGTTGCAAGGCTGCACGTGCAGCCATTTAAACTCCATGCTGTGGCCCTGTTTTGTTCTCCAAAAGTAAAGAAAAGGAGTTCACCTTTCTGACCCAATGGGCACATGATGGTATTAATGGCAGAAATGAGATCATGGAAATAACCGACTCCATTCAGCACCCCTACATTTTGTTGTGTTTTTACACCACGCTGCTTTTGACTTAACTGTCAAGTTCTTCTGATTTATCCTACTAAGGTGCTGGCATACCTTGTTTAGTAGTAGTAGAACTGCCTTTCCGAGTGGAAATCACCCGTAATCCATTTTTGCCTTCCGCAGCTGGATGCTGGACGGGAGTTTTAGTTTCTTCTCCTTCCTCAGAAAGTTGGTCTGAAGGGGAAAAATCGATTCAGTTATGCATAGACCAGGTTGGTCGTGATTACGTAGCTCATGCAGTGACACTTCAGCCCATGGTTCATATAAAAAACTTTGTTGCTGTTTTGTTTTTTTGTTTGTTTGTTTGTTTGTTTGTTTGTTTTTAAACAGCTACACTGACCTGATGAACTCCTAAGTAGAATACACTAGGACAAAACATCTAGGACTCTAGATTCTCTCTGCAGCTTTAACTACTACACAACACATTGCTCTTCAGACAGAAAAAAGAAATTTCCTTCCTAGTTTCACATAGAACTTTACACAAAAGACCAGCTAAAGCCAGGAGTGGTTCTAAGCTTTCCTCCAACGTTTCAGCTTCTGTCCACTGACTGCCAGACAAAGCCACCAGTGACCTGGCCAGACTGCCTGCCCTATTGCTAGTCAGACCTCAGGTCATCTGTGATTTATACATTCATTTACAGCACAAATTCCTTCAAGAACCAAAGATTTAACACATTCATTTACAGCACAAATTCCTTCAAGAAACAAAGATTTAACACATTCATTTACAGCACAGATTCCTTCAAGAACCAAAGATTTACACAATCATTTACAGCACAAATTCCTTCCAAGAACCAAAACATGCTCACCATCATCATCTTCATCATCATCTGCAGCATTGATTACAACTGGAGGGTGTGTAGGGCTTGGGACATTTTCAGAGTTTTCCACTTTCGTCACCCCCTTAGCTGTGGAGAGGGATTTGACTGGACAGAAAGTTTGTTTTGCTGCAGTGACATCTGAGCCACTTTCAGATCATTGTCCGCGCACTCAGGCGGACTTGGCAGTGTAGCTAGAGGAAGAGGAGGATCATCGGTAATATGGCAGTTTAAAACTTTGACCACAATGCAAAGAGATGGTAGCAAAGGCAGATAACCCGCACAGACAACGAGTTCAGCATCTCCTTTTGCCCATCCCATCACTGCTTACGCCGTGAACAATGACTTCCCTTCGAACAACAACACATCTCCCTACCACCCAGCAAAAGAGGAAACAACAGGAAGCAAACTGCAAGGCAAACATCACACTAAGCAAAGAGAAGCTGAGCACGAAAGCAGAAAACAAACACCAGCAGTACACTCGGTGCAGTACACCTATGACTGCAGACCTTTTCCTGCACTCACAAATGAACAGTTACCTGACGCCCCCTACAGGATTGGCACCCACTAAGTACTACTCAAAATTAATTCTTCAGCGCTTAAAGAAAAAGGACCTAAACTCACTCTTGCTTGGTGGTAGGAATTGTCCATCGATGTAACGTCCCTTTGCATGATGAAAAGCACAGTTGGCTTTCTGACAGCCTCCCGGCTGGTTCTCCCAGTAGCAAGGAATCTCACTGCGCTTTTTCTGAAGACAGAAAGAAAGAAAAGCTCGTGATAACATGCACCTGAGGCTTGCAAAGAGATGCACAGCTCCAGATCGTGACAGCTGTCACAACACAGTGCTGAAACATCATTCCAAAGGTCAGTTTCTCAGTTAAGTGTAGTATTTCTGGGCATATTCACAAAGTTTGCATAAGCTGTAACCACTATGCACATTTAGTTTGGTCATCACTCAGTTTGAGAAGACAGGCACTCTCAGACATCAGTTGAGGGTGGCTTAAACTAATACACCTAGGATTATACTAGGATTATTCAGAGGGAAAAAGAACATCTGAAATTGCCTAGGTTAACCCTGTCTAGAACTACTTCTTGGAGACTTAGTTCTGCTGCACCTTTAACTTTCCCCACTTCCTACCCCAGGCAGCTACAACAGCGTTATCTGAAGGACTGTGGGTCAGAAGACACCTGATAGTTCATTATCAAGCCTGCTCCCATGAGGATAGAACAGCCTGTTTATTACCCCCCTGCTCCAGCAGGTTTTAGCAGTCTATTTAACAGCTATTCTGCATCTCTTGAGAAAACTGTCAGCATCTAATAAAAAAAAATAAACAAATATCTTGCTAAGACATACCTAAGGCATTGATTTTATTTCCCTCTGCTTCCTCCCACCCCCTCTCTTGGTAACAGAAACCAGTATGATTTTGAAGCAAACAAATCTATCCTGCAAAAGCACAATCAGTACACCTACGGCACTGAAAAATGCTTTTGTGGATTTATTTTGAGAACACATTGTTAGGCACTCACGTCAATTTCCATGTGTCTGAATCGGCAGACATTCCTGAAACAACGACCCTCCTGCCACAGCTTGCAGACCGTCTCATTGCCCAGAGCAGCTTCGCAGTGGCGGTAGGCACATTTGTCTCCCTGGAACCAAAAGGAAACCAACAAGGAAAATAGAGTACAGCCTCAAAAATGGCCATGCTGCTGCCTAATGGTGCTACAACTGAATTCACAATCTATCTGGTTCTCAAGTTAACCAAAGACCAGTGTGCTTCCTCCTCCTAATCTACTCCTTCCCGAAAAAAAGGGGGAAAAAAAGCAAAGCAAAGGAAAGCCAGCCATACCTTGCTACAGGTAGAATAGAAATAGAAGTAGCAATCGTCTCCTTGTTTAGACATGCCGACGAGTTCTGCTAACAAGCTCGGGTTCTCTCCACAGGGACTTCCTCTGCTCTTGGAGAGAGCTGTCTTCACCCTTGCTTGGGCTGAAAGTCTTCTACTGGCTTGTGATCAGTGAAATCTTCTTTTTAAAAGTAACCCGAAAGAAAGTAACAAGTGAAAAATAATGAGGAACGGACATTTTTCCAGCTTTCTTCAGTTAATCAAATCAAGTTATCAGTCTCTCAAAGAGAGCAAAGCCTTGAAATCAGCTGTTACATGAACTAACTAAATATTAAAGTTCTGTAAAGCTGCCAGGAGCTTTGTCAGCAAGCGTTCTCTTCCACATCCTCAATAATATGACCTGGAGCACATCTGGAAGCCTGAAAACGGAGTCACTCCTTAAAAAACCACCTGATGATACATGCAAGTCAATAATCAACTATGGCTACAAATAACTTCTCTAGAACACAGTTAGGACGCATTAAACAGCACGTTCCAGGCCCTGTGGGTCTTCGATTTCACCTACCTGGACAACCTCAGCAAAGTTATCGATCTTCAAAGGCTTCCAGTTAACTGCTCCTGTAGGCCGAACCAAGACTGAATCCGTGAATTAATAATAAAGGGGTAGGAAGAATTTTCCTCCTCACTTTGCCAAGGGAACCTCTCATCCACAATTCAAACATAGGATGCGCTTTTAAACAGCTTATAACTAAGAGAGGAAGCAAGTCCATTTGAATGCTCTCTCAGACTGGATGCAGCCAGGGTTAGTTAGCTCTTCAAAAAAATAAAAAACAAAAACCAAAACAAACAAAAAAACAAAAAAAAAACAGTGCATTTAGAGATGAACTCGTGATTCAAAGTGGCTGCAAAAATGAGGCTCCATCTTCCACAGCCGGACAATTTAACTTTTTTTTTTTTTTTTTTTAATTTAAAATTCAGCATGTTCCAATCTCTGGTCTTCAAGATTTCTTCACCTATTAAGAAAACACAAAAACCTTTCCCCGTCTTTATTACCTGTACAGCAAAAAACATACCAGTGCATCTAAAGCCACAGATGTGCATACGCATACACACATCTGTGTTTATACACACACGAGGAGGGAGTGAGAGAAAGTTAGCTAGAGCGACAGTGAAAATCAGAATTTTTGCCTTTTCGACACAGAGAGCGCGTAAAAATTCTCTCATTTTGAGGGAACTAGAAAAAAATGGAGGCTCTACAAAAGATTTTGATGAGTATGCCTTCGAGGCCGATGCTTTGTAACATGAGGGATCTGGGGGCCAGCACACAAATATGCATACGGATGTACATGCATACAGGATAAACATATCTATGCACACAAGCGTGCACAGTAGATGTTGTATGATCTCCATATCGAGAACAACTCGTAGCCCTGATCAGACACGTAGAGTTGCAATCAATTAACAGCAGCAAGACAGCAGATCAAGGGTACAGCAAGCTTTGAGAGGCAGGGGAATGCTCACTTTACCAGTGGCACGGCTGCATGATACCAAGGATTTTGAATTACTTTGATTTTTTGGAAGCAATTTGGTTTTTCTTTCTGCGCTGTAGCAAATACCACAGGTTTGCCATCACGTGCTGTTCCCTAATCCATATATCCATCATCATCCATTGCTGCAGGATCATGAAAGGTTAGAGAAGACGACTTAGGTCCAATTTAACAGCCAATGAGTTTTCGATGAGCAGAGCTGCAACAGATTTTATTTCGCCACAAGCATTTTTTTTTCTTTTTTTCTGATATGAAGCTAGAAATTTTGATTTTTTTTTTTTTTAAAGACACTAAATGTCACAAAACCTGCAACCAGACCAGATAAAGTTCAATTCAGAGTGATTCTGAATCCTTTCATTAAAACGCTGCACATTTCTGTGCAAATTATTGCTGACTCTTCTGGACAAAAGTGGATGAAATAGTTCTTACAAATTAATAATAAAAGGTTGGAAGCTTTTACTCACACGAACACTAGTGAATTTTCCAGGAAATATTGTTTTGGCAGGGAATTTTCCCAAATCTAAAATAAAGAGAGGAAAAGTTGGGTTCTCATATTAGTTACTGCTTTTGACTGCTGGACAAAGGGAATAAAAACAGTAGTTAAGTGCAAGGTTTCCTTCTCTTCTTTAGTATGGATAGGAATCGTCACTTCGGACCTTTAGCACCTTCAGAAACACACCCAGTGCCATGCAGGTTCCTCTGCAGCTACTTCTAACAATTACTGGTGCTCCTTAGCATGGAAGTTTGACTCAAAACACTCTCCAGATTTAGCTCTTTTGACTGCCCAAGGAGCTCATCATTTTGCTTGTTGCCTTCCATTTTCCTGAACAGACCGGGAACGCTGTTCAGAATCTGAATGGATCTGGTCTAAGGAATGGGAAGAAAGCAAAACCAACGATACCTTGCAGTATTCCAAATTCCAAAATAGCAGTCTCATTTTAAAAAGGACCTCAAAAGCTTTTTTTTTTTTTAAACTGACATCTGCTAACAGAGCAATCCAAGCGCTAAACCAACTGAAGTTGCCCCTGAAAGCCTGAATAAAAATGAGTAAATCTGGTGCACTCAGCAGGTCTGTAATAGAAGTTGGTAAGGGTTTTAGATTTCTTTTTTTTTGCTCCAGGGTGCTGGTAAAATTTTTGCATTAAGAGATTTTGAACCTTTTGTACCAAAGAATTAGAGATGCGCTACAGTGCCAGTAGCTGGGGGTCTGGAAATACACACCAACAAGTGTCATAAGCTTTGCCTTTGCTGAAGGAAGATGAATAGTACAAAGAAAATCTGTCTAGTTTGTTTTACAGGCTTGTCTTTCTCAGTACGGAACAAACTGACCTCCCTGGTCGAACTTTGCAGTGCCTATTCTGCCTTTGTCCTGCAGAGAAGAGCAAGAAAGGAACAAATCTATTTTTGCACCCCAAAAACGCATTAGAGGAGGATTATCACACCCACCTAAGGGTACTTCCTTGTTTGTTTATAAAGCACAAAGCATTTCTCTTGGACAGTCTCTGTTGCTGGCCTCTTTTGTGCCTTCCATTTATAACAAAGATATTAAGATGCTTACCCCTTGCTTGTTTTTTTTGTTTGTTTGTTTGTTTGTTTGTTTGTTTTTTTAAAGAACAGTGGAAGTGGAGAGTCGGATGACAAGCAAGAACAAACACTAGAAACTCCTTGTTCTGCCCCTGCTTTTTAATCACCCAGCATCACCCCGGCTGCAAAACAGCCTCTGCTGATTTACCTGCTTGTTAAAGCACCCCACAGGCTGCAAGTGCGGTGTGCTAGCTGTCAAGTTATATTTAACGGTGCACACGTAACCATTCATCTTCCCACAGTCGAAGCACAGAACAGCCTCTTGCTAACAGAACTCATCCCTGCTGCTGCAAGAAACCTCAAGGCCTGCAGGAAAACCTCAAGCTAAGAGTTCCAAAGCAAAAGCAGAAAACGCATCATTTGTACTCTTTCTATTTGAGGGAATTCTAGCTGCTAAACGCTGCCTACATCTGAGGGCACGTTCTGAGGCTGCTGGGAAGGACACTCAACACCCACTGACAGCAGGAGTGCAAAGATGCCAGCCAAGAAGGCAAAGGTTAGAGCTGAACGCTGCCTCAGCTTCCTCCAGCAGCCAGCTGGGGGTCACCTGTCAACACGCTCTCTGAGACTCGGAGCCCCGAGTTACCGCAGCCGCCACGTACAGCTGCTCCTTGCTGGCCCAAACTATTTGAAGAGTCTTCAAACTTCAGGGACCTGTTTTACGACAGCCTCAAGATCAAATTCATCTGTTCCTGAAGGCGCTGATCGTCCTGCTGTTTCTGTAGCTGTCAAAGAACAATCCTGAACCGAGGCACTCGTCTGATCAAACAGTGCTTCGGCACAGATTTGTCTTTAGCTTGACACATCAAGGTGAAGACGAATCGATTCTTGCAAGCAACCTCTCAAGCAGGGATCTAATAAGGTGACCAAAACGACAGATCTGTTGTGCAGATCTGAGCACGTCACTCTGCAGGGAATCACTTTCAAGCCTAAGATGTTTCACCCATCTCCCTGCCCCAGAGCGACACAAGGAAAGCTCTTAAGCAATTGCTAGCCTCTCCTCAGTGCTCACGAGTCCCAAATCACTAATTTTACAATATATAAACCATGGCAGCTGGCACCTAGATGGCACACGGTGACACTGCACACGTTGGCAGTGTCGTCAGGAGCTGGAAAGTCAGGGGTGAGGGGGTTAAGGGAAAACCACACATCAGTTTAGCAACTTGGCTCCCGTAGGATACTTCCTACGGCAGGAGTTTTAGCAAAGTCCCTCCCTCAGAGGGACCTGCTGGCTAATTAAAACGGGACTTCTGCTGGAGCAGTCAGAAGGCAGCAGGGTATCAGGAGATATCCAGTGGGCATCACCGTCAGTCTGTGGCAGTTTGGGGTCCAGGTATCAGTGGTTACGCGTGGTTTTCTCTGCTTCACTTTCTCCAAAGCTGTGAAAAAATAGTTCTTTTACAGCACTGTACAGTCACACTTTACGGATGGAACCAGCTGCATCAACTTCCAGTACGACGGTGTTGGAAAAAGGTGCCTTTGGTGGTCAGGAGCACAACAGCTCTGGTGAGGTGTTATTTAAGTGTGTTCTTACATCTGAGTTTCCTCATAGCAGTATGTAGCTGAGGGGGTCCAGGTTTCCCAGGTAAGATTGATGGTTTTTCTCCTACCAAGCACCAGCTCAGTATACAAAGCTCTGTTAATAACACCCAAGCGTGTAGATGTTAAACTGAAACTGCTTTTAAACCTATTTGTTGTTACGAAAATAGCTTCATACACCATCTTCACAGGGTAAAAATTCACATGGAAGGACAGAAAAACCCAGAAGCGCTTCCTGAGCTTCAGTTTACCAACAGCACCATCGGATTTAGATCCTGGCCTGGCAGCCAGGATGCAGGGTCTGTAAGCATTGCTGCGATGTGCAAGTGCCAAGGCAGGTTTCTGGCCTGCCCTGAATAAAATACCTTTTTTTTTTTTTAATACAAACAGCGTGCCAGGTACGCTGTAATGCCAATGTGCCAGCTCAATAGAGGATGTCAAACAACAGAGGCGTTTATCCTAATTTCTGGCATGAAAACACTTTTAACAGCATTCTTTTCATGAAGAAACCCCTCTCTATCTTCTCCAATGCTCCAGGATCTGCTGCAGCTGCAGCAGCCGCGCTGGTACAACCCACATCTTTGCCAAATCTTTTCAGTAATTGTGCTTTACCTCGGCAATGTTGAGGTCACTCCTCTTCCTCCTCCAGCTGAGCAAGCAGCTCGCTGGCTCTGCCACACCGCAGGTGCGGAAGCGAAAGCTGGGAACACAGGAGTCAAACTCTCAGTGCTCACGAAGCCACCAGGGCAGAGGGCTGACACAGAGGCACCCCGGATCCGCTCTCCCTCCCCGCTGCGAGGCTCGCAGCAGCCCCAACCCGAAGCGCACACAATGCTTCGCATGGTGATGTCACCGCTGATTCTGAGTCCCCACGTGAGGATCTGCCTCACCACTCTCAACGTTGGTGTTTTATTTTTTTGTTTGTTTGTTTGTTTGTTTTTCTTTTAAACATTCACAGCTTTTGGGAAACCATTTCGCTAGGGAAGAAGTCCCACACGAGGGAAGTCCGTGCTTTTCTTCCAGGCAGTGGCACGTGCTTTAACACGCCGCGTTCGACAAAGCAGCTCTCCCCGTTTTGCTCAGTGGCAACAGGCACGACTGCAACGCACACAGCTGTAGGCAGCACCTGCAGGTCCCAAACCCTTAACCCGTTTTTAGAGAGCACCAATTTTTTAAGTAGTGCTTTTCCCTTAATCCATGACCCCTTCTTTCCTTTATTTCTATCGGGTGGCTCTCCTCCATTTTCCTCCTCAGTGTCTGAGCAGACACTGGGAATCGTTTCCGGAGGAAGGGCACTGCTGAAGCTCCTCCATCTACTCTCCGAGAAAAGAGAGTATGTTAAAGAATACATCTTTCCTTTCTTTTCCCTTTTTTAAATACAATTTCTGAAATCAACGCTGCGGCCTGGCAGCAAATACCTACGGGACTAAAGATGATTCCTCATCCTCACTGTAACGTTGTAGTTAACCTCCAAATGAACCCATCTCCCCAGGAAGCGGCCATTTGAGATGGGAAGGGGCAGAGCAAGAGGAAGCTCTCCTTAGCCTAGCTCTTCCCCCAACACCACCTCGCCACCCAGCACCAAATTCAACTCACCTGCTCCGCCCGATCACTCGAACGGGCGTCCGACGCTGGCACACGCCACAGCGGTGGTTCTGATGTGCCTTAAATCACCTCTCCGCAGAATATCTCGGGTCTGTATGCTCAAATAACGCAGTATTTGAGAAATAACGCCCAGAGCTCACACTCTGAGTGCAGCCCAACAGCACCGAAGCACTGGTAGGCTAAACATTCTGAACCTGGCAACAAGGCTGACCCAAGCAACAGCACGGAACCCTTCTGCACCTTCAGCGTGGACATCAGCGTAAGGAAACACAGACCTCCTCGATCCAAATTTTAAGCGAGAAACGCAAAAGGTCACCCAACCGGCTTGTTTTCAGCAAGCTAAAGGAGAAATTAAGGCGACAACCGGGTGCATCCAGAGTTAGTCAGATCCTGAAGGCAGTTCCTTGGGGGAACGGAGGAGCAACGCGCCAGATGAGGGCTGCCTTACAGCGCACCCCTTAGAGGCACTGCTACGGAAGGAAGGCAGAAGGTTGGAACTCGAAAGAACTCGCAAGGTGCCCGTTAAGGGGGAAATCTTTCATTTTTTTCTCAGCAGAACCTCCCCACTTCCCCCCCTCCCCCCAAGAAGGCAGCCCGGGGACTCTTTGCTTCCTTAGGGAGAGGGCAGGGACGGGGCAGGGTGGTGGGACAGATGGCCAGAGGGTCGGATGGACGGACAGACAGCCGGACAGAGGGCCCAGCAAGGCCTGACGAAGGGCTCAGGAGCAGGAGGGAAGGGCAGGGCGAGGGGAAGGGCAGAGAAGTACAAATCTTTTTTTCCTTGTGATAACTTTTCTTGACCAAAAAACACGATTGTGAATGAGGCAAAATGAAAGATGAAACATGGGGACGTGCGGATACTCACGATGATGCAGCCTTCTATCTGCATGTTCACCTGCTCATAGAGCCACACCTGGATCCTCGACCTCTGCAGAACGAAGGAGGAGAGTAAGTCGGGCCACAAACACTGAGCACTTTTGTTCTCTCATGTGTTCAGAAATACCTGCTAGCCACAGCCACGACAGCTCCCAAACGCTCCGAGGAGCAACTCTCAGGGGCAGTTTCAATGAGCAATCTGACATTTGAGCGTTATACCATCGGGTGAATACTACACATTCGGTGAAGAACACGTTTCCAGTCACAAGGGAACACCCCTGCACGCCCGGCTACACGAGGGGGAAACGCTGGGCTCCTTGTGCCCACCAGCACGCCGCACAGCTCTCCATCCCCCACAAACCCGTCCCGGGACACGGCCAGGAGCCGAAAACTCACCGAGGGGAATGCCCAGACCCTCCCCACTCCCCCCACACCTCCCAAATCCCCATCCCCGCCCCCTCCCCGCGGTACTCACGTTCTGCAGATAGCGGAAGATGAGGTTCTGGGGCGCTGCGTTAAGGGCTAAGCACGGGGACGACAGTTCCGGGCTCGGGACAAGGCCCCAAACCCCACAACGACGCCTCAGGGCCCCGCGACAAGGCCTCAAGGCCCAGGCCGAGCCCCCAGGGCCCCAAATCCGAGACCCCTGAGGTCCAAGCCGCCCCCCACCCACCTCCCTGGCACCCCCCAGCCGCAGGAAGGATACGATGGGCTGCACAATCACCTTCTGCACCTTCTGGTCCTGCTCGCGGTATGCCATGGCTGCCACCGCCTTGCCGCTCCTGCTCCCAGCACCGCAGGCAGAAGAGGCGAAGGCTGATGGTAGAACAGGGCTTCTTGGGGTGAAGGGAAAGCGAGGGCAGGTGGGTGCAGTCTCTGAGCTCTCCTCCTGATTTTGCTTTTTCTCCCCCATTACTGAGCTGGCAGAAGTCCCCGTGAAGTCCTTTGGCACGATGAAGGCCTGCGTGAGCTCCAGCAGCAGTTTCGTCGGCGGAGGTTTTCCCTGGTGGGGCCGGGGCGTCACAGCACACACACACACACAGACAGAGACGCGTGGTTTTGTCCAAACATTAAGTATTTACAACAAATTCGACAAGCGCTTTTCCTCTGCCAGCAGCAAATGCCTGAGGGCCCCCACAGCTTCACAAATCATAGCGGGAAGAGCCTACCGTGCCGCGAAAAGTTCGGAAAATAATTCAAAATTGACCTGCTAGGGGAAAAAAAACGATGGCTGGTGGCAGGGTACACAATACACCCGAATCTCAGCTCTGTCCTCCGCAGGGTCAGTGCCCACGCCCAAGCGCGATGCTGATGGCACCCGAACATTTGCTGTAGCAGGCAGCAGAGCCAGCAGCTCAGGGGAGCAAGTTTTAAAACCAAGAGGCACTTAAACAACCTTTCATCGACCCCGTAACTGCGGCAGAGTCCCGACTGCTCGCCCCGGAGTCCTCACACCAGCAAAAAGCACCAACCAAAGCCTGGGGGAACTTTGGTACAGCACAAGAGAAGGGAGTGGGGGTAGCGGAGCCGCATGGCAGAGCTGCTGCTTTTCACCATTTGATCCCCCCTGATAATTGAAAGGAAGGCTGGGTGGGCTGACCCCCACCCCCATTCCTGGCAGCAAGTTTGGTCCACAACACACTGCAATAACGATTCTGCTCCCTCCCACCCCTACAGCTTCATCATCTGACACGGGTACAGTCAAAACAATGGCATACACGAGTAAAAGTCAAGAGTTGACATAGTAACTCCAGGATTTGGCTATCAACTGTCCGAGAAATCAGAACACCGAAGCTTCACAATGTGCCCAACATCGAGTTGTGCCAAGGGCGGAGGAAGGAAGAAGCTTTACGTTTAAGCCTTCAGAGCATCGCTCCATCAGAAGATCGATTTGCAGCCACCATGGCGTGCCAATGGAGATCTTTCTGTGCCAAAAGAAGTGCTTTGTCCTCTCAATATCGAAGGTAACCACCTATAGTTACAGAACGGATGCACAAGACCTTAACTCTGACCAGCAGGGAAATTTAGGACAACTGAGTGCAGATCCTGCCAATTTCTACCACTTCGGACCGTGCTTTAAGTCTCATTGCAAAGCCTCAGTTAGAAAACGGATCACCTCAGGGTATCTAACAAGAAGAACAGTTTTAATTTTTTTTTTTTTTTTTTTTTTAATTCTACCATAGGACTACACAGTTCAACTGTCAATCATCTCGGAGAGTTCAAGGAGGAGGTCATCCTCGTCCTTCCCTGGGTCTAAGTCGATTTCGGCTTCCAGTCTGCCTCCTGAGATTTCCCAAAGTAGCTTCTCAAAATCTTCATCCGCAGATAAGGGCGCGTTCCCTGTGGAACTCAGCCGGCGTGTCCGTGCCTCTTCTAGCTGGGAAGAAGCTGAGGTCGAGGTCTCGAGATCCATCTCCATCTGCTCCTCAAATCTTTCCGGGCTTCCAAGACGCACTTTAGGTCTTGGGAGAGCAAGAAAGAACAATCAGGATATGCCATTTCTTAACGGGAAATCCCTTTCCTGCAAACCGGCTCTTAAAACTGTAGGCAAGCCCTCCTACGCTTCAATCTTACACAGGGATTGTTATCAATCAACCCAGGGCTACATTTAGAGCCCGATGCGTTACCAGGTACATTTTTCAGTCTGGGGGTTTATCTGTGAAGCCAGGGCACCTGGAGTTGAGGTGGCATTCTTGAGGACCAAAAGGCAGAGGACACTACTCATCATCTATCACCTCACGAGGAAGTAGAACTTCACCTCATCCTCGTTCAGGTATTCAGACAACCCAAGAAGTCACCGGAAAGCTGTGCTGACTTGCAGCATTTCAAGAAAGCCTAATTAAGCAATCCTGCTAGCTGCTAGAAAGTGGTTTCAGGTGACTTATTCCTTTGATGGATTTGGGCTTTAATTATCTCAGAACCCTCATTTTTTCCCACATGTGACAGAACTTATGTTTCCCTGGGGATATACACTGATTAAGAAAAAGAGCAAGTTGGGGTTGTCACCTGTTTGGGGGATTTTCTTCAAGTCTGATGGCTGGGACGTGCTCCGGCACGTCTGAAACACCCTAGAAAGCAGCAAAACAGTATTTATGACACATGGGTAAAAGATTCCTTAATAGCTTTTTCCTCCACACTGCTTCTCCTCTGGCATTGCGGAGCCGTGGCCAAAATACAAAACCAAGGTGCTCCTGAAGAAAGTTCACATTCACCTGGAGGTTACTCATGATCTGGTGTCTTTTAAGAACATGGCATTAATGGACAAAATCCCCCACACCAGAGAAATCACAGCATCAGAGTACCGGTTAAAGAGTGCCATTCATCTCATAAATACAGAAGGGTTCTACAAGCATCCTGGAGACAGCTACTGGATTTCAAAGGAAACAGAAGGCCTGCAGAACGTTTGAGTTTTCCACCTTTTCAAATAGAGGAGGGTAGAAATTTAACAAGGGATCCATCGCTGCATTAGCCCCTGGCCTTACCATGGCTGCTTTTCTGGCTGGAGGTCCCATCATGTCAGCATCAAAGGCAGTCTGTAGTTCCACAGCTGCTATGGCAGAGGGATAACTCCCAGGTGCCTTACGTTTCAGTGCCTTCTTCTTGGGGAAAGTGACGTTCCCACGCGAAGGCTTCGCAGGTGTCATAAAGTTGGCTAGAGTAAAAGCAAGAGAGAACTGATACAGTCTTGCTCTGCCTCAGGAAAAATCCAGGTTCTCTTAATCATTTCCACAGTCCTTCTACACACTTAAATGCATTTGGCCAGCACAATTACACCGCCATTGCCTGGATTCTCAGGAATCTTTTCCACATAGGAAACTCTGTCTACCAACAAGCCATACAAAGGAACAAAGAAACCGAAGAGCTACAGTAAATAATAATCCAGGACAAGGGATACCTCCGACACATAGCAATCCTAAGTGCAAGCTAGGTTCACAAATATAGACGGCTTTTATATTTAAAGTCCTGCTCCCGCTAGGAAAGGAAAAAGCAGCAGTTATAGTAGGACAAGAGTGTATGCAACTGTTGTACCAGCTTCCTCTCCCTTGCAGTGATGTCCCACAGTTAAGCTGTTCTACAAAGTCCACACTTGTAGTGGCATTTTCTAGTCTCCCGTTCCTTACCTAACATCTGGCTGGCAGGAAAAGAAACAAACTAAGAAAAAGAAAGTACACCCTTCGCTTCGTAGCATTGCGTGGCAAAATGCACCCAGCCAGAGTTACAGCATGAGAATTGTCATCTTCTGTCTGTATTTCAGAAGACAACCTAAGTAACTCTTAACCTTCAACACTTACTTTTAGCTTCCTGGCCCTGAAATTGAGCTGCCACTTTCCCTGCTGGTTCAGTATTAAAGAAGCCAGCAGTAGATTTGACAGCAGCTTCCTCCTGACGAAGCTTCTCTTGTTGTTTTCTCTGTTGCCACTTCTCCCACCGTCTCTCTTCAAAGCTCTTCTCTGGACATTTACGAGTTCCACTCTGCTGAGTGGGCTAGAAGGAAAGAAAAGGAGTGCATGAATAGGACAAAAAAAATAAATAAAATCCGTGGAGATTTCGTTAAGAAAATCTGATCAGCAATCCCTCCAAAATGGTCTTGATGTGGAACAGCATATTAATCTCGTTCAGGTTACTGTTGTGTTTTTTTTTCTCCATAAAATTCTGCCTGTAACAAGAGCCATGCTTTACTACGGACACAGTCTCACATATCTGCAATATCCACTATGGCAAGCTTCTTTAAACAGATAGGATGTTCTGCTGTACATCTATTTATCACATTCTTTTTAAGCAGCAGAAAGTCATACAAGTTCCCCTATACAGTATCCACTGACAGATTGATTTCCTTGAACACAGAACTCTGGCCTTCTGTATTAAATCCTTCATGTCTGACAGATCAAGTCAGTAAGAACAAAAAGAATTCCCTCCACGTTAACTGTGTACATTTCAGCTGGTGCTAACAGGGTTTCTTTGTTGCTGTGGTATAAACAGACTGATTCCAAGTTTGAGGATTACAGAGTTGTCTGGAAATGCTGCTGGCGATAGGATTTAGACTGCACTGCAGCTCCTACCAGCTGCTGAAGGGTAAGAACACACTCAAGAGGGTGGCACACGGTGAGTAACAAAACTTGTCAGAATTATCAGAAATTGTACGAATGTATGTGTGTCTTCACAGAGGACTCACCTGTACATCAGGTCCAGAGGAAAGTTTAGGAAAAGGCCGGTTCAATTCCACTGCCTTCTTTTCTTCTTTTTCAGGTGCTTTAAAAAAAGACAAAAAAAAAGTGTTGTCAACGGCAGAAATAAAGAAAGCTGGGTACTTGTTTCCTTTGTGCATTTATTTCCTTGTGTCCCATGAGAGAGAGAGAGAGAAAGGCTACAATGTGCAAGCCATTCAGCATTTATCCATGAAGCAGATCCTGAGCAAACTGAACTTGCTCAATATGGGAAGCACCTCACTGGGGCAGGCATTAAAGCATCTTATTACCTGTTAGTTTTGTGCTCCATAAAGATTTCTGCTCTGCTGGGGCAGGTCCGGGTTGTGCTGAGGGAGCTGGCACATCTCCTTCACTCTGCTGCATCCGCAGAGCTTTCTCACGCTTTATTTCTTCCAAGGTTTTAACACGCACTTCTCCTTCCGGCTTGACTTTTCCTGCCGGCTCCTTCGCCTGCCCTTTGCTGGGCCCGGACAGAGCGAGCTGCTTCTTGGACTCACCCTGAATTTTGCTCTTGCTATGGCATTCTCCTGCTTTTTTCTTCTCTTCTACCAAGCGATTATTCTTTTTTTCGGACAAGGCTTCAGAGAAAGTTTGGATGCGACCTGCACGAGCAGCTCTTGCCCCTGCGCTGGAATCTTCAGTTTTACCATGCCCTTCAGCCTCGGCTTTGGCTTGAGTTTCGCGTCTCTGAAGAGCTTTCTCACGACGGATTTCCTCCAGTGTTTTCACATGGATCTCTCCCATCGGCTTGGCAGCCTTCCCTGTCATCATCAAGAAATGAGGAGAAGCACCAACATTTAAAGAGAGTCCAGCAATATTTTAAGTCTCCAAAATTTGTCAGAGCACTAAGGAAAACTCATCTTGAGCGTTCCCAATAATGCATCTTAGAACAATGCAATCCTTAGAACAACATTCTCCTCCTCCTCTGAGCCACTTGTATTTTGAAGACCAGCCCTATCCAGAGAGAACTGCTACACAGAAATGCTGCTTTACTTTATTACTTTTTCAGACTGCATTTCAAATTCCTGCTCCTGGCAGTGGTTCTATTCTAATTGTACGTAACGGTTCACAGAAGCAGCTAAAAACCTTGACAAGGCACAAGTAGAAAATAAACACACACCTAGAGCCAGAGTTCTGATAGTGGCTGTCAGAAGAGCTTCAGCACTCAAGCAAGAGGCGTCAGTTCTTTGTTTTCGTTTAAATTAGTTTGTAGGGATGTATGAAAGCAGTCCAAGTTCGTGGAAAGGAAGGAGGAGAAAGCATATTTAATATCTAGCTGTTACCTCTCTCAGTACTGGTCTGCTTAGGAGGTAATCCCAGCCTGTCCTTCAGAGACTTGGGAACTCGAACTGCAAAACAGAAAAAGAACGAATTAGGGAGGCTGCATAATGTCAACTTCAGGTTCACATTTCAAAACAAGACAGGAAAGGTGACTTTGAATCCCAGTGATTACGACCTCAGCCAACATGCAAAAAGAAACATCACTGGAAAAGGACAAACAGAAAGACTAAATACGAAACCCAGGAATCCAATCCAGATGCCCGTTTAGTACCTGTCTCTCTCTTGGGTGCTTTGTCAGCATTTCCCGGAGCCTCTACCTTCTTCCCCAGCCTTTCAGCAAGGCTGCGCTTCACTGGAAGGCTGCTTACATCATCTTCAGAGAAAACAAGGAATATTGTAAGAACTTTTCTTTGCAGGAAGGTTTGAGAACAGTCAACAATAAGCTTCTCTTTTTCAAGCATATTTTCATAGAATTGCCTTTCAGCTGCTAAATGATTTTTTTTTTTTTTTGCCATTTCTGCAGTCAACACAGATCTCCACTGCAATGTATTTTCCTTTCATACATCCCAAATACTCTTTAATGCAGTCATATATAGAAGGCAGCACCTACGTAACAGCTCGTAAAAAGTTCTCACCCGCGGAGGCTTTCCGTTTTCCTTGTCTATCAGCAAGATCTACTCGAACCACAGGTTCCTCCCCTAAAACAAAAGGGAATTTTTTTTTCTATTTCACAGAAACCAGTAGCCAACAGAAATATTATCCTGTTAGCCCATGTCCAAAAAACCCCAGTCAGACACTCTTTTGACAGCTAAACCACATAAACTCATATTTTAACTATAATTAACATGGAAAAAAAATATTAATAGTCTCAGTGCTTGCTTCAAATTCCAGCTGAGATAGTGGAGAGTGAATCTGAGTCTGCTTGACACCTATACTTTGTGCAGAACAAAGCTGCATAAGCAAGCAGAATATTCTTAGGTGCAAATGCTGAGAAATATTCCTTTCTAAGGTGAATGTCTACGAGTAAAAGTACTTCCACACTTTTTTCCCTTTAAAAGGCATTTGCACAGCTCTAAACAATTTATACACAAACTCCTGTCATACTGTGTCCACACCTGCCACTGTACGCCTCTTTAATGCTTCAGAAATTGCTTCTTATATAGCACTGGCTTCTACAGCTCGCTCTTCTCGTTACTCTTCTGGTTTTCAGTTACCCCCCTATTGGCATACTGACACTTTTTTTTTTCTCTCCTGCCACTGCACTTAACCTGAGCACCAAATCTTTCCAGTACAACCAGGGACTTTAAGCATAAAAGCACGTTTTGAACAGAAGGCAGCACCAGAAGGCTAACATGGGTGAATTGTTTTAATTATTGCTTAACCCTCCAGTTTAGGAGTAATGAAATCAAAACAAAAGCATTCATTATTACCTTTCTTGGAAGACACTGTCACAGTTCTCACCACTGTCCGGACGTTTTCCTCTTCTGGAGCAGGAAAAATCATAGAATCAACGGGACGAAGAGAAGATCTTGAAGAACCTTCTGTTCAGAGCAACCAAAACGTAAGGAAGTTTACCCAACATAAAAAACTATCACAAAGAACAAAAAACTTTAAATGACTTGTTACTGTCAAAAATACAGCAAGCAGAGCATGTAAAGAAGAGAGGTGACTAATTTGCCTCTGGTTGCCCTTTGAACTCCCATTTAGAATACCAGCTGGCTGAGAATCAGGTTGCTTTATGCCCCCAGCTAAAAATGGAAGTCTGTCCCTCAAGCAGCTCCCAGTCACCATCACCTGCCGTGAACAGGATAAGAAAGTAGGGAATATTAACTCACCACCGTGTCTCTTATTTTTTTCCTTCATCTTCTGCCATTTGATTTCCTCAAGTGTTTTTATTCCAAAATTCAGATTGCCCTCTGAAAACAGGAAACAGTTCATGAGACAGGCTTAGAGGCACTCACTGAGGACCACAGGTCCTCAGGCTTCTTAGCGCTCAGGAACTTTCTGAAGTATTTCGAATAAAGCCTGTCAACACTCCTCACAAGTGAAAGAGCCATAGAACCAATGGCATTTTGCCCCTCCTTTCATCCTTCAGGGTTCAAAATGTAGTTTTAATTTTAATCCATTTACACGATATTAGATCCCTCTATTGTTAGATATGGCTTATCAACAGTGGTTGCAAGGCTGCACGTGCAGCCATTTAAACTCCATGCTGTGGCCCTGTTTTGTTCTCCAAAAGTAAAGAAAAGGAGTTCACCTTTCTGACCCAATGGGCACATGATGGTATTAATGGCAGAAATGAGATCATGGAAATAACCGACTCCATTCAGCACCCCTACATTTTGTTGTGTTTTTACACCACGCTGCTTTTGACTTAACTGTCAAGTTCTTCTGATTTATCCTACTAAGGTGCTGGCATACCTTGTTTAGTAGTAGTAGAACTGCCTTTCCGAGTGGAAATCACCCGTAATCCATTTTTGCCTTCCGCAGCTGGATGCTGGACGGGAGTTTTAGTTTCTTCTCCTTCCTCAGAAAGTTGGTCTGAAGGGGAAAAATCGATTCAGTTATGCATAGACCAGGTTGGTCATGATTACGTAGCTCATGCAGTGACACTTCAGCCCATGGTTCATATAAAAAACTTTGTTGCTGTTTTGTTTTTTTGTTTGTTTGTTTGTTTGTTTGTTTGTTTTTAAACAGCTACACTGACCTGATGAACTCCTAAGTAGAATACACTAGGACAAAACATCTAGGACTCTAGATTCTCTCTGCAGCTTTAACTACTACACAACACATTGCTCTTCAGACAGAAAAAAGAAATTTCCTTCCTAGTTTCACATAGAACTTTACACAAAAGACCAGCTAAAGCCAGGAGTGGTTCTAAGCTTTCCTCCAACGTTTCAGCTTCTGTCCACTGACTGCCAGACAAAGCCACCAGTGACCTGGCCAGACTGCCTGCCCTATTGCTAGTCAGACCTCAGGTCATCTGTGATTTATACATTCATTTACAGCACAAATTCCTTCAAGAACCAAAGATTTAACACATTCATTTACAGCACAAATTCCTTCAAGAAACAAAGATTTAACACATTCATTTACAGCACAGATTCCTTCAAGAACCAAAGATTTACACAATCATTTACAGCACAAATTCCTTCCAAGAACCAAAACATGCTCACCATCATCATCTTCATCATCATCTGCAGCACTGATTACAACTGGAGGGTGTGTAGGGCTTGGGACATTTTCAGAGTTTTCCACTTTCGTCACCCCCTTAGCTGTGGAGAGGGATTTGACTGGACAGAAAGTTTGTTTTGCTGCAGTGACATCTGAGCCACTTTCAGATCATTGTCCGCGCACTCAGGCGGACTTGGCAGTGTAGCTAGAGGAAGAGGAGGATCATCGGTAATATGGCAGTTTAAAACTTTGACCACAATGCAAAGAGATGGTAGCAAAGGCAGATAACCCGCACAGACAACGAGTTCAGCATCTCCTTTTGCCCATCCCATCACTGCTTACGCCGTGAACAATGACTTCCCTTCGAACAACAACACATCTCCCTACCACCCAGCAAAAGAGGAAACAACAGGAAGCAAACTGCAAGGCAAACATCACACTAAGCAAAGAGAAGCTGAGCACGAAAGCAGAAAACAAACACCAGCAGTACACTCGGTGCAGTACACCTATGACTGCAGACCTTTTCCTGCACTCACAAATGAACAGTTACCTGACGCCCCCTACAGGATTGGCACCCACTAAGTACTACTCAAAATTAATTCTTCAGCGCTTAAAGAAAAAGGACCTAAACTCACTCTTGCTTGGTGGTAGGAATTGTCCATCGATGTAACGTCCCTTTGCATGATGAAAAGCACAGTTGGCTTTCTGACAGCCTCCCGGCTGGTTCTCCCAGTAGCAAGGAATCTCACTGCGCTTTTTCTGAAGACAGAAAGAAAGAAAAGCTCGTGATAACATGCACCTGAGGCTTGCAAAGAGATGCACAGCTCCAGATCGTGACAGCTGTCACAACACAGTGCTGAAACATCATTCCAAAGGTCAGTTTCTCAGTTAAGTGTAGTATTTCTGGGCATATTCACAAAGTTTGCATAAGCTGTAACCACTATGCACATTTAGTTTGGTCATCACTCAGTTTGAGAAGACAGGCACTCTCAGACATCAGTTGAGGGTGGCTTAAACTAATACACCTAGGATTATACTAGGATTATTCAGAGGGAAAAAGAACATCTGAAATTGCCTAGGTTAACCCTGTCTAGAACTACTTCTTGGAGACTTAGTTCTGCTGCACCTTTAACTTTCCCCACTTCCTACCCCAGGCAGCTACAACAGCGTTATCTGAAGGACTGTGGGTCAGAAGACACCTGATAGTTCATTATCAAGCCTGCTCCCATGAGGATAGAACAGCCTGTTTATTACCCCCCTGCTCCAGCAGGTTTTAGCAGTCTATTTAACAGCTATTCTGCATCTCTTGAGAAAACTGTCAGCATCTAATAAAAAAAAATAAACAAATATCTTGCTAAGACATACCTAAGGCATTGATTTTATTTCCCTCTGCTTCCTCCCACCCCCTCTCTTGGTAACAGAAACCAGTATGATTTTGAAGCAAACAAATCTATCCTGCAAAAGCACAATCAGTACACCTACGGCACTGAAAAATGCTTTTGTGGATTTATTTTGAGAACACATTGTTAGGCACTCACGTCAATTTCCATGTGTCTGAATCGGCAGACATTCCTGAAACAACGACCCTCCTGCCACAGCTTGCAGACCGTCTCATTGCCCAGAGCAGCTTCGCAGTGGCGGTAGGCACATTTGTCTCCCTGGAACCAAAAGGAAACCAACAAGGAAAATAGAGTACAGCCTCAAAAATGGCCATGCTGCTGCCTAATGGTGCTACAACTGAATTCACAATCTATCTGGTTCTCAAGTTAACCAAAGACCAGTGTGCTTCCTCCTCCTAATCTACTCCTTCCCGAAAAAAAGGGGGAAAAAAAGCAAAGCAAAGGAAAGCCAGCCATACCTTGCTACAGGTAGAATAGAAATAGAAGTAGCAATCGTCTCCTTGTTTAGACATGCCGACGAGTTCTGCTAACAAGCTCGGGTTCTCTCCACAGGGACTTCCTCTGCTCTTGGAGAGAGCTGTCTTCACCCTTGCTTGGGCTGAAAGTCTTCTACTGGCTTGTGATCAGTGAAATCTTCTTTTTAAAAGTAACCCGAAAGAAAGTAACAAGTGAAAAATAATGAGGAACGGACATTTTTCCAGCTTTCTTCAGTTAATCAAATCAAGTTATCAGTCTCTCAAAGAGAGCAAAGCCTTGAAATCAGCTGTTACATGAACTAACTAAATATTAAAGTTCTGTAAAGCTGCCAGGAGCTTTGTCAGCAAGCGTTCTCTTCCACGTCCTCAATAATATGACCTGGAGCACATCTGGAAGCCTGAAAACGGAGTCACTCCTTAAAAAACCACCTGATGATACATGCAAGTCAATAATCAACTATGGCTACAAATAACTTCTCTAGAACACAGTTAGGACGCATTAAACAGCACGTTCCAGGCCCTGTGGGTCTTCGATTTCACCTACCTGGACAACCTCAGCAAAGTTATCGATCTTCAAAGGCTTCCAGTTAACTGCTCCTGTAGGCCGAACCAAGACTGAATCCGTGAATTAATAATAAAGGGGTAGGAAGAATTTTCCTCCTCACTTTGCCAAGGGAACCTCTCATCCACAATTCAAACATAGGATGCGCTTTTAAACAGCTTATAACTAAGAGAGGAAGCAAGTCCATTTGAATGCTCTCTCAGACTGGATGCAGCCAGGGTTAGTTAGCTCTTCAAAAAAATAAAAAACAAAAACCAAAACAAAACAAAAAAACAAAAAAAAAACAGCGCATTTAGAGATGAACTCGTGATTCAAAGTGGCTGCAAAAATGAGGCTCCATCTTCCACAGCCGGACAATTTAACTTTTTTTTTTTTTTTTTTAATTTAAAATTCAGCATGTTCCAATCTCTGGTCTTCAAGATTTCTTCACCTATTAAGAAAACACAAAAACCTTTCCCCGTCTTTATTACCTGTACAGCAAAAAACATACCAGTGCATCTAAAGCCACAGATGTGCATACGCATACACACATCTGTGTTTATACACACACGAGGAGGGAGTGAGAGAAAGTTAGCTAGAGCGACAGTGAAAATCAGAATTTTTGCCTTTTCGACACAGAGAGCGCGTAAAAATTCTCTCATTTTGAGGGAACTAGAAAAAAATGGAGGCTCTACAAAAGATTTTGATGAGTATGCCTTCGAGGCCGATGCTTTGTAACATGAGGGATCTGGGGGCCAGCACACAAATATGCATACGGATGTACATGCATACAGGATAAACATATCTATGCACACAAGCGTGCACAGTAGATGTTGTATGATCTCCATATCGAGAACAACTCGTAGCCCTGATCAGACACGTAGAGTTGCAATCAATTAACAGCAGCAAGACAGCAGATCAAGGGTACAGCAAGCTTTGAGAGGCAGGGGAATGCTCACTTTACCAGTGGCACGGCTGCATGATACCAAGGATTTTGAATTACTTTGATTTTTTGGAAGCAATTTGGTTTTTCTTTCTGCGCTGTAGCAAATACCACAGGTTTGCCATCACGTGCTGTTCCCTAATCCATATATCCATCATCATCCATTGCTGCAGGATCATGAAAGGTTAGAGAAGACGACTTAGGTCCAATTTAACAGCCAATGAGTTTTCGATGAGCAGAGCTGCAACAGATTTTATTTCGCCACAAGCATTTTTTTTTCTTTTTTTCTGATATGAAGCTAGAAATTTTGATTTTTTTTTTTTTTTAAAGACACTAAATGTCACAAAACCTGCAACCAGACCAGATAAAGTTCAATTCAGAGTGATTCTGAATCCTTTCATTAAAACGCTGCACATTTCTGTGCAAATTATTGCTGACTCTTCTGGACAAAAGTGGATGAAATAGTTCTTACAAATTAATAATAAAAGGTTGGAAGCTTTTACTCACACGAACACTAGTGAATTTTCCAGGAAATATTGTTTTGGCAGGGAATTTTCCCAAATCTAAAATAAAGAGAGGAAAAGTTGGGTTCTCATATTAGTTACTGCTTTTGACTGCTGGACAAAGGGAATAAAAACAGTAGTTAAGTGCAAGGTTTCCTTCTCTTCTTTAGTATGGATAGGAATCGTCACTTCGGACCTTTAGCACCTTCAGAAACACACCCAGTGCCATGCAGGTTCCTCTGCAGCTACTTCTAACAATTACTGGTGCTCCTTAGCATGGAAGTTTGACTCAAAACACTCTCCAGATTTAGCTCTTTTGACTGCCCAAGGAGCTCATCATTTTGCTTGTTGCCTTCCATTTTCCTGAACAGACCGGGAACGCTGTTCAGAATCTGAATGGATCTGGTCTAAGGAATGGGAAGAAAGCAAAACCAACGATACCTTGCAGTATTCCAAATTCCAAAATAGCAGTCTCATTTTAAAAAGGACCTCAAAAGCTTTTTTTTTTTTTAAACTGACATCTGCTAACAGAGCAATCCAAGCGCTAAACCAACTGAAGTTGCCCCTGAAAGCCTGAATAAAAATGAGTAAATCTGGTGCACTCAGCAGGTCTGTAATAGAAGTTGGTAAGGGTTTTAGATTTCTTTTTTTTTGCTCCAGGGTGCTGGTAAAATTTTTGCATTAAGAGATTTTGAACCTTTTGTACCAAAGAATTAGAGATGCGCTACAGTGCCAGTAGCTGGGGGTCTGGAAATACACACCAACAAGTGTCATAAGCTTTGCCTTTGCTGAAGGAAGATGAATAGTACAAAGAAAATCTGTCTAGTTTGTTTTACAGGCTTGTCTTTCTCAGTACGGAACAAACTGACCTCCCTGGTCGAACTTTGCAGTGCCTATTCTGCCTTTGTCCTGCAGAGAAGAGCAAGAAAGGAACAAATCTATTTTTGCACCCCAAAAACGCATTAGAGGAGGATTATCACACCCACCTAAGGGTACTGCCTTGTTTGTTTATAAAGCACAAAGCATTTCTCTTGGACAGTCTCTGTTGCTGGCCTCTTTTGTGCCTTCCATTTATAACAAAGATATTAAGATGCTTACCCCTTGCTTGTTTTTTTTTTTTGTTTGTTTGTTTGTTTGTTTTTTTAAAGAACAGTGGAAGTGGAGAGTCGGATGACAAGCAAGAACAAACACTAGAAACTCCTTGTTCTGCCCCTGCTTTTTAATCACCCAGCATCACCCCGGCTGCAAAACAGCCTCTGCTGATTTACCTGCTTGTTAAAGCACCCCACAGGCTGCAAGTGCGGTGTGCTAGCTGTCAAGTTATATTTAACGGTGCACACGTAACCATTCATCTTCCCACAGTCGAAGCACAGAACAGCCTCTTGCTAACAGAACTCATCCCTGCTGCTGCAAGAAACCTCAAGGCCTGCAGGAAAACCTCAAGCTAAGAGTTCCAAAGCAAAAGCAGAAAACGCATCATTTGTACTCTTTCTATTTGAGGGAATTCTAGCTGCTAAACGCTGCCTACATCTGAGGGCACGTTCTGAGGCTGCCGGGAAGGACACTCAACACCCACTGACAGCAGGAGTGCAAAGATGCCAGCCAAGAAGGCAAAGGTTAGAGCTGAACGCTGCCTCAGCTTCCTCCAGCAGCCAGCTGGGGGTCACCTGTCAACACGCTCTCTGAGACTCGGAGCCCCGAGTTACCGCAGCCGCCACGTACAGCTGCTCCTTGCTGGCCCAAACTATTTGAAGAGTCTTCAAACTTCAGGGACCTGTTTTACGACAGCCTCAAGATCAAATTCATCTGTTCCTGAAGGCGCTGATCGTCCTGCTGTTTCTGTAGCTGTCAAAGAACAATCCTGAACCGAGGCACTCGTCTGATCAAACAGTGCTTCGGCACAGATTTGTCTTTAGCTTGACACATCAAGGTGAAGACGAATCGATTCTTGCAAGCAACCTCTCAAGCAGGGATCTAATAAGGTGACCAAAACGACAGATCTGTTGTGCAGATCTGAGCACATCACTCTGCAGGGAATCACTTTCAAGCCTAAGATGTTTCACCCATCTCCCTGCCCCAGAGCGACACAAGGAAAGCTCTTAAGCAATTGCTAGCCTCTCCTCAGTGCTCACGAGTCCCAAATCACTAATTTTACAATATATAAACCATGGCAGCTGGCACCTAGATGGCACACGGTGACACTGCACACGTTGGCAGTGTCGTCAGGAGCTGGAAAGTCAGGGGTGAGGGGGTTAAGGGAAAACCACACATCAGTTTAGCAACTTGGCTCCCGTAGGATACTTCCTACGGCAGGAGTTTTAGCAAAGTCCCTCCCTCAGAGGGACCTGCTGGCTAATTAAAACGGGACTTCTGCTGGAGCAGTCAGAAGGCAGCAGGGTATCAGGAGATATCCAGTGGGCATCACTGTCAGTCTGTGGCAGTTTGGGGTCCAGGTATCAGTGGTTATGCGTGGTTTTCTCTGCTTCACTTTCTCCAAAGCTGTGAAAAAATAGTTCTTTTACAGCACTGTACAGTCACACTTTACGGATGGAACCAGCTGCATCAACTTCCAGTACGACGGTGTTGGAAAAAGGTGCCTTTGGTGGTCAGGAGCACAACAGCTCTGGTGAGGTGTTATTTAAGTGTGTTCTTACATCTGAGTTTCCTCACAGCAGTATGTAGCTGAGGGGGTCCAGGTTTCCCAGGTAAGATTGATGGTTTTTCTCCTACCAAGCACCAGCTCAGTATACAAAGCTCTGTTAATAACACCCAAGCGTGTAGATGTTAAACTGAAACTGCTTTTAAACCTATTTGTTGTTACGAAAAGAGCTTCATACACCATCTTCACAGGGTAAAAATTCACATGGAAGGACAGAAAAACCCAGAAGCGCTTCCTGAGCTTCAGTTTACCAACAGCACCATCGGATTTAGATCCTGGCCTGGCAGCCAGGATGCAGGGTCTGTAAGCATTGCTGCGATGTGCAAGTGCCAAGGCAGGTTTCTGGCCTGCCCTGAATAAAATACCTTTTTTTTTTTTTAATACAAACAGCGTGCCAGGTACGCTGTAATGCCAATGTGCCAGCTCAATAGAGGATGTCAAACAACAGAGGCGTTTATCCTAATTTCTGGCATGAAAACACTTTTAACAGCATTCTTTTCATGAAGAAACCCCTCTCTATCTTCTCCAATGCTCCAGGATCTGCTGCAGCTGCAGCAGCCGCGCTGGTACAACCCACATCTTTGCCAAATCTTTTCAGTAATTGTGCTTTACCTCGGCAATGTTGAGGTCACTCCTCTTCCTCCTCCAGCTGAGCAAGCAGCTCGCTGGCTCTGCCACACCGCAGGTGCGGAAGCGAAAGCTGGGAACACAGGAGTCAAACTCTCAGTGCTCACGAAGCCACCAGGGCAGAGGGCTGACACAGAGGCACCCCGGATCCGCTCTCCCTCCCCGCTGCGAGGCTCGCAGCAGCCCCAACCCGAAGCGCACACAATGCTTCGCATGGTGATGTCACCGCTGATTCTGAGTCCCCACGTGAGGATCTGCCTCACCACTCTCAACGTTGGTGTTTTATTTTTTTGTTTGTTTGTTTTTTTTTTTTTTTTTCTTTTAAACATTCACAGCTTTTGGGAAACCATTTCGCTAGGGAAGAAGTCCCACACGAGGGAAGTCCATGCTTTTCTTCCAGGCAGTGGCACGTGCTTTAACACGCCGCGTTCGACAAAGCAGCTCTCCCCGTTTTGCTCAGTGGCAACAGGCACGACTGCAACGCACACAGCTGTAGGCAGCACCTGCAGGTCCCAAACCCTTAACCCGTTTTTAGAGAGCACCAATTTTTTAAGTAGTGCTTTTCCCTTAATCCATGACCCCTTCTTTCCTTTATTTCTATCGGGTGGCTCTCCTCCATTTTCCTCCTCAGTGTCTGAGCAGACACTGGGAATCGTTTCCGGAGGAAGGGCACTGCTGAAGCTCCTCCATCTACTCTCCGAGAAAAGAGAGTATGTTAAAGAATACATCTTTCCTTTCTTTTCCCTTTTTTAAATACAATTTCTGAAATCAACGCTGCGGCCTGGCAGCAAATACCTACAGGACTAAAGATGATTCCTCATCCGCACTGTAACGTTGTAGTTAACCTCCAAATGAACCCATCTCCCCAGGAAGCGGCCATTTGAGATGGGAAGGGGCAGAGCAAGAGGAAGCTCTCCTTAGCCTAGCTCTTCCCCCAACACCACCTCGCCACCCAGCACCAAATTCAACTCACCTGCTCCGCCTGATCACTCGAACGGGCGTCCGACGCTGGCACACGCCACAGCGGTGGTTCTGATGTGCCTTAAATCACCTCTCCGCAGAATATCTTGGGTCTGTATGCTCAAATAACGCAGTATTTGAGAAATAACGCCCAGAGCTCACACTCTGAGTGCAGCCCAACAGCACCGAAGCACCGGTAGGCTAAACATTCTGAACCTGGCAACAAGGCTGACCCAAGCAACAGCACGGAACCCTTCTGCACCTTCAGCGTGGACATCAGCGTAAGGAAACACAGACCTCCTCGATCCAAATTTTAAGCGAGAAACGCAAAAGGTCACCCAACCGGCTTGTTTTCAGCAAGCTAAAGGAGAAATTAAGGCGACAACCGGGTGCATCCAGAGTTAGTCAGATCCTGAAGGCAGTTCCTTGGGGGAACGGAGGAGCAACGCGCCAGATGAGGGCTGCCTTACAGCGCACCCCTTAGAGGCACTGCTACGGAAGGAAGGCAGAAGGTTGGAACTCGAAAGAACTCGCAAGGTGCCCGTTAAGGGGGAAATCTTTCATTTTTTTCTCAGCAGAACCTCCCCACTTCCCCCCCTCCCCCCAAGAAGGCAGCCCGGGGACTCTTTGCTTCCTTAGGGAGAGGGCAGGGACGGGGCAGGGTGGTGGGACAGATGGCCAGAGGGTCGGATGGACGGACAGACAGCCGGACAGAGGGCCCAGCAAGGCCTGACGAAGGGCTCAGGAGCAGGAGGGAAGGGCAGGGCGAGGGGAAGGGCAGAGAAGTACAAATCTTTTTTTCCTTGTGATAACTTTTCTTGACCAAAAAACACGATTGTGAATGAGGCAAAATGAAAGATGAAACATGGGGACGTGCGGATACTCACGATGATGCAGCCTTCTATCTGCATGTTCACCTGCTCATAGAGCCACACCTGGATCCTCGACCTCTGCAGAACGAAGGAGGAGAGTAAGTCGGGCCACAAACACTGAGCACTTTTGTTCTCTCATGTGTTCAGAAATACCTGCTAGCCACAGCCACGACAGCTCCCAAACGCTCCGAGGAGCAACTCTCAGGGGCAGTTTCAATGAGCAATCTGACATTTGAGCGTTATACCATCGGGTGAATACTACACATTCGGTGAAGAACACGTTTCCAGTCACAAGGGAACACCCCTGCACGCCCGGCTACACGAGGGGGAAACGCTGGGCTCCTTGTGCCCACCAGCACGCCGCACAGCTCTCCATCCCCCACAAACCCGTCCCGGGACACGGCCAGGAGCCGAAAACTCACCGAGGGGAATGCCCAGACCCTCCCCACTCCCCCCACACCTCCCAAATCCCCATCCCCGCCCCCTCCCCGCGGTACTCACGTTCTGCAGATAGCGGAAGATGAGGTTCTGGGGCGCTGCGTTAAGGGCTCAGCACGGGGACGACAGTTCCGGGCTCGGGACAAGGCCCCAAACCCCACAACGACGCCTCAGGGCCCCGCGACAAGGCCTCAAGGCCCAGGCCGAGCCCCCAGGGCCCCAAATCCGAGACCCCTGAGGTCCAAGCCGCCCCCCACCCACCTCCCTGGCACCCCCCAGCCGCAGGAAGGATACGATGGGCTGCACCATCACCTTCTGCACCTTCTGGCCCTGCCCGCGGTACGCCATGGCTGCTGCCGCCTCGCCGCTCCCGCTCCCAGCACCGCAGGCAGAAGAGGCGAAGGCTGATGGTAGAACAGGGCTTCTTGGGGTGAAGGGAAAGCGAGGGCAGGTGGGTGCAGTCTCTGAGCTCTCCTCCTGATTTTGCTTTTTCTCCCCCATTACTGAGCTGGCAGAAGTCCCCGTGAAGTCCTTTGGCACGATGAAGGCCTGCGTGAGCTCCAGCAGCAGTTTCGTCGGCGGAGGTTTTCCCTGGTGGGGCCGGGGCGTCACAGCACACACACACACACAGACAGAGACGCGTGGTTTTGTCCAAACATTAAGTATTTACAACAAATTCGACAAGCGCTTTTCCTCTGCCAGCAGCAAATGCCTGAGGGCCCCCACAGCTTCACAAATCATAGCGGGAAGAGCCTACCGTGCCGCGAAAAGTTCGGAAAATAATTCAAAATTGACCTGCTAGGGGAAAAAAAACGATGGCTGGTGGCAGGGTACACAATACACCCGAATCTCAGCTCTGTCCTCCGCAGGGTCAGTGCCCACGCCCAAGCGCGATGCTGATGGCACCCGAACATTTGCTGTAGCAGGCAGCAGAGCCAGCAGCTCAGGGGAGCAAGTTTTAAAACCAAGAGGCACTTAAACAACCTTTCATCGACCCCGTAACTGCGGCAGAGTCCCGACTGCTCGCCCCGGAGTCCTCACACCAGCAAAAAGCACCAACCAAAGCCTGGGGGAACTTTGGTACAGCACAAGAGAAGGGAGTGGGGGTAGCGGAGCCGCATGGCAGAGCTGCTGCTTTTCACCATTTGATCCTCCCTGATAATTGAAAGGAAGGCTGGGTGGGCTGACCCCCACCCCCATTCCTGGCAGCAAGTTTGGTCCACAACACACTGCAATAACGATTCTGCTCCCTCCCACCCCTACAGCTTCATCATCTGACACGGGTACAGTCAAAACAATGGCATACACAAGTAAAAGTCAAGAGTTGACATAGTAACTCCAGGATTTGGCTATCGACTGTCCGAGAAATCAGAACACCGAAGCTTCACAATGTGCCCAACATCGAGTTGTGCCAAGGGCGGAGGAAGGAAGAAGCTTTACGTTTAAGCCTTCAGAGCATTGCTCCATCAGAAGATCGATTTGCAGCCACCATGGTGTGCCAATGGAGATCTTTCTGTGCCAAAAGAAGTGCTTTGTCCTCTCAATATCGAAGGTAACCACCTATAGTTACAGAACGGATGCACAAGACCTTAACTCTGACCAGCAGGGAAATTTAGGACAACTGAGTGCAGATCCTGCCAATTTCTACCACTTCGGACCGTGCTTTAAGTCTCATTGCAAAGCCTCAGTTAGAAAACGGATCACCTCAGGGTATCTAACAAGAAGAACAGTTTTAATTTTTTTTTTTTTTTTTTTTAATTCTACCATAGGACTACGCAGTTCAACTGTCAATCATCTCGGAGAGTTCAAGGAGGAGGTCATCCTCGTCCTTCCCTGGGTCTAAGTCGATTTCGGCTTCCAGTCTGCCTCCTGAGATTTCCCAAAGTAGCTTCTCAAAATCTTCATCCGCAGATAAGGGCGCGTTCCCTGTGGAACTCTGCCGGCGTGTCCGTGCCTCTTCTAGCTGGGAAGAAGCTGAGGTCGAGGTCTCGAGATCCATCTCCATCTGCTCCTCAAATCTTTCCGGGCTTCCAAGACGCACTTCAGGTCTTGGGAGAGCAAGAAAGAACAATCAGGATATGCCATTTCTTAACGGGAAATCCCTTTCCTGCAAACCGGCTCTCAAAACTGTAGGCAAGCCCTCCTACGCTTCAATCTTACACAGGGATTGTTATCAATCAACCCAGGGCTACATTTAGAGCCCGATGCGTTACCAGGTACATTTTTCAGTCTGGGGGTTTATCTGTGAAGCCAGGGCACCTGGAGTTGAGGTGGCATTCTTGAGGACCAAAAGGCAGAGGACACTACTCATCATCTATCACCTCACGAGGAAGTAGAACTTCACCTCATCCTCGTTCAGGTATTCAGACAACCCAAGAAGTCACCGGAAAGCTGTGCTGACTTGCAGCATTTCAAGAAAGCCTAATTAAGCAATCCTGCTAGCTGCTAGAAAGTGGTTTCAGGTGACTTATTCCTTTGATGGATTTGGGCTTTAATTATCTCAGAACCCTCATTTTTTCCCACATGTGACAGAACTTATGTTTCCCTGGGGATATACACTGATTAAGAAAAAGAGCAAGTTGGGGTTGTCACCTGTTTGGGGGATTTTCTTCAAGTCTGATGGCTGGGACGTGCTCCGGCACGTCTGAAACACCCTAGAAAGCAGCAAAACAGTATTTATGACACATGGGTAAAAGATTCCTTAATAGCTTTTTCCTCCACACTGCTTCTCCTCTGGCATTGCGGAGCCGTGGCCAAAATACAAAACCAAGGTGCTCCTGAAGAAAGTTCACATTCACCTGGAGGTTACTCATGATCTGGTGTCTTTTAAGAACATGGCATTAATGGACAAAATCCCCCACACCAGAGAAATCACAGCATCAGAGTACCGGTTAAAGAGTGCCATTCATCTCATAAATACAGAAGGGTTCTACAAGCATCCTGGAGACAGCTACTGGATTTCAAAGGAAACAGAAGGCCTGCAGAACGTTTGAGTTTTCCACCTTTTCAAATAGAGGAGGGTAGAAATTTAACAAGGGATCCATCGCTGCATTAGCCCCTGGCCTTACCATGGCTGCTTTTCTGGCTGGAGGTCCCATCATGTCAGCATCAAAGGCAGTCTGTAGTTCCACAGCTGCTATGGCAGAGGGATAACTCCCAGGTGCCTTACGTTTCAGTGCCTTCTTCTTGGGGAAAGTGACTTTCCCACGCGAAGGCTTCGCAGGTGTCATAAAGTTGGCTAGAGTAAAAGCAAGAGAGAACTGATACAGTCTTGCTCTGCCTCAGGAAAAATCCAGGTTCTCTTAATCATTTCCACAGTCCTTCTACACACTTAAATGCATTTGGCCAGCACAATTACACCGCCATTGCCTGGATTCTCAGGAATCTTTTCCACATAGGAAACTCTGTCTACCAACAAGCCATACAAAGGAACAAAGAAACCGAAGAGCTACAGTAAATAATAATCCAGGACAAGGGACACCTCCGACACATAGCAATCCTAAGTGCAAGCTAGGTTCACAAATATAGACAGCTTTTATATTTAAAGTCCTGCTCCCGCTAGGAAAGGAAAAAGCAGCAGTTATAGTAGGACAAGAGTGTATGCAACTGTTGTACCAGCTTCCTCTCCCTTGCAGTGATGTCCCACAGTTAAGCTGTTCTACAAAGTCCACACTTGTAGTGGCATTTTCTAGTCTCCCGTTCCTTACCTAACATCTGGCTGGCAGGAAAAGAAACAAACTAAGAAAAAGAAAGTACACCCTTCGCTTCGTAGCATTGCGTGGCAAAATGCACCCAGCCAGAGTTACAGCATGAGAATTGTCATCTTCTGTCTGTATTTCAGAAGACAACCTAAGTAACTCTTAACCTTCAACACTTACTTTTAGCTTCCTGGCCCTGAAATTGAGCTGCCACTTTCCCTGCTGGTTCAGTATTAAAGAAGCCAGCAGTAGATTTGACAGCAGCTTCCTCCTGACGAAGCTTCTCTTGTTGTTTTCTCTGTTGCCACTTCTCCCACCGTCTCTCTTCAAAGCTCTTCTCTGGACATTTACGAGTTCCACTCTGCTGAGTGGGCTAGAAGGAAAGAAAAGGAGTGCATGAATAGGACAAAAAAAATAAATAAAATCCGTGGAGATTTCGTTAAGAAAATCTGATCAGCAATCCCTCCAAAATGGTCTTGATGTGGAACAGCATATTAATCTCGTTCAGGTTACTGTTGTGTTTTTTTTTCTCCATAAAATTCTGCCTGTAACAAGAGCCATGCTTTACTACGGACACAGTCTCACATATCTGCAATATCCACTATGGCAAGCTTCTTTAAACAGCTAGGATGTTCTGCTGTACATCTATTTATCACATTCTTTTTAAGCAGCAGAAAGTCATACAAGTTCCCCTATACAGTATCCACTGACAGATTGATTTCCTTGAACACAGAACTCTGGCCTTCTGTATTAAATCCTTCATGTCTGACAGATCAAGTCAGTAAGAACAAAAAGAATTCCCTCCACGTTAACTGTGTACATTTCAGCTGGTGCTAACAGGGTTTCTTTGTTGCTGTGGTATAAACAGACTGATTCCAAGTTTGAGGATTACAGAGTTGTCTGGAAATGCTGCTGGCGATAGGATTTAGACTGCACTGCAGCTCCTACCAGCTGCTGAAGGGTAAGAACACACTCAAGAGGGTGGCACACGGGGAGTAACAAAACTTGTCAGAATTATCAGAAATTGTACGAATGTATGTGTGTCTTCACAGAGGACTCACCTGTACATCAGGTCCAGAGGAAAGTTTAGGAAAAGGCCGGTTCAATTCCACTGCCTTCTTTTCTTCTTTTTCAGGTGCTTTAAAAAAAGACAAAAAAAAAGTGTTGTCAACGGCAGAAATAAAGAAAGCTGGGTACTTGTTTCCTTTGTGCATTTATTTCCTTGTGTCCCATGAGAGAGAGAGAGAGAAAGGCTACAATGTGCAAGCCATTCAGCATTTATCCATGAAGCAGATCCTGAGCAAACTGAACTTGCTCAATATGGGAAGCACCTCACTGGGGCAGGCATTAAAGCATCTTATTACCTGTTAGTTTTGTGCTCCATAAAGATTTCTGCTCTGCTGGGGCAGGTCCGGGTTGTGCTGAGGGAGCTGGCACATCTCCTTCACTCTGCTGCATCCGCAGAGCTTTCTCACGCTTTATTTCTTCCAAGGTTTTAACACGCACTTCTCCTTCCGGCTTGACTTTTCCTGCCGGCTCCTTCGCCTGCCCTTTGCTGGGCCCGGACAGAGCGAGCTGCTTCTTGGACTCACCCTGAATTTTGCTCTTGCTATGGCATTCTCCTGCTTTTTTCTTCTCTTCTACCAAGCGATTATTCTTTTTTTCGGACAAGGCTTCAGAGAAAGTTTGGATGCGACCTGCACGAGCAGCTCTTGCCCCTGCGCTGGAATCTTCAGTTTTACCATGCCCTTCAGCCTCGGCTTTGGCTTGAGTTTCGCGTCTCTGAAGAGCTTTCTCACGACGGATTTCCTCCAGTGTTTTCACATGGATCTCTCCCATCGGCTTGGCAGCCTTCCCTGTCATCATCAAGAAATGAGGAGAAGCACCAACATTTAAAGAGAGTCCAGCAATATTTTAAGTCTCCAAAATTTGTCAGAGCACTAAGGAAAACTCATCTTGAGCGTTCCCAATAATGCATCTTAGAACAATGCAATCCTTAGAACAACATTCTCCTCCTCCTCTGAGCCACTTGTATTTTGAAGACCAGCCCTATCCAGAGAGAACTGCTACACAGAAATGCTGCTTTACTTTATTACTTTTTCAGACTGCATTTCAAATTCCTGCTCCTGGCAGTGGTTCTATTCTAATTGTACGTAACGGTTCACAGAAGCAGCTAAAAACCTCGACAAGGCACAAGTAGAAAATAAACACACACCTAGAGCCAGAGTTCTGATAGTGGCTGTCAGAAGAGCTTCAGCACTCAAGCAAGAGGCGTCAGTTCTTTGTTTTCGTTTAAATTAGTTTGTAGGGATGTATGAAAGCAGTCCAAGTTCGTGGAAAGGAAGGAGGAGAAAGCATATTTAATATCTAGCTGTTACCTCTCTCAGTACTGGTCTGCTTAGGAGGTAATCCCAGCCTGTCCTTCAGAGACTTGGGAACTCGAACTGCAAAACAGAAAAAGAACGAATTAGGGAGGCTGCATAATGTCAACTTCAGGTTCACATTTCAAAACAAGACAGGAAAGGTGACTTTGAATCCCAGTGATTACGACCTCAGCCAACATGCAAAAAGAAACATCACTGGAAAAGGACAAACAGAAAGACTAAATACGAAACCCAGGAATCCAATCCAGATGCCCGTTTAGTACCTGTCTCTCTCTTGGGTGCTTTGTCAGCATTTCCCGGAGCCTCTACCTTCTTCCCCAGCCTTTCAGCAAGGCTGCGCTTCACTGGAAGGCTGCTTACATCATCTTCAGAGAAAACAAGGAATATTGTAAGAACTTTTCTTTGCGGGAAGGTTTGAGAACAGTCAACAATAAGCTTCTCTTTTTCAAGCATATTTTCATAGAATTGCCTTTCAGCTGCTAAATGATTTTTTTTTTTTTTTTGCCATTTCTGCAGTCAACACAGATCTCCACTGCAATGTATTTTCCTTTCATACATCCCAAATACTCTTTAATGCAGTCATATATAGAAGGCAGCACCTACGTAACAGCTCGTAAAAAGTTCTCACCCGCGGAGGCTTTCCGTTTTCCTTGTCTATCAGCAAGATCTACTCGAGCCACAGGTTCCTCCCCTAAAACAAAAGGGAATTTTTTTTTCTATTTCACAGAAACCAGTAGCCAACAGAAATATTATCCTGTTAGCCCATGTCCAAAAAACCCCAGTCAGACACTCTTTTGACAGCTAAACCACATAAACTCATATTTTAACTATAATTAACATGGAAAAAAAATATTAATAGTCTCAGTGCTTGCTTCAAATTCCAGCTGAGATAGTGGAGAGTGAATCTGAGTCTGCTTGACACCTATACTTTGTGCAGAACAAAGCTGCATAAGCAAGCAGAATATTCTTAGGTGCAAATGCTGAGAAATATTCCTTTCTAAGGTGAATGTCTACGAGTAAAAGTACTTCCACACTTTTTTCCCTTTAAAAGGCATTTGCACAGCTCTAAACAATTTATACACAAACTCCTGTCATACTGTGTCCACACCTGCCACTGTACGCCTCTTTAATGCTTCAGAAATTGCTTCTTATATAGCACTGGCTTCTACAGCTCGCTCTTCTCGTTACTCTTCTGGTTTTCAGTTACCCCCCTATTGGCATACTGACACTTTTTTTTTTCTCTCCTGCCACTGCACTTAACCTGAGCACCAAATCTTTCCAGTACAACCAGGGACTTTAAGCATAAAAGCACGTTTTGAACAGAAGGCAGCACCAGAAGGCTAACATGGGTGAATTGTTTTAATTATTGCTTAACCCTCCAGTTTAGGAGTAATGAAATCAAAACAAAAGCATTCATTATTACCTTTCTTGGAAGACACTGTCACAGTTCTCACCACTGTCCGGACGTTTTCCTCTTCTGGAGCAGGAAAAATCATAGAATCAACGGGACGAAGAGAAGATCTTGAAGAACCTTCTGTTCAGAGCAACCAAAACGTAAGGAAGTTTACCCAACATAAAAAACTATCACAAAGAACAAAAAACTTTAAATGACTTGTTACTGTCAAAAATACAGCAAGCAGAGCATGTAAAGAAGAGAGGTGACTAATTTGCCTCTGGTTGCCCTTTGAACTCCCATTTAGAATACCAGCTGGCTGAGAATCAGGTTGCTTTATGCCCCCAGCTAAAAATGGAAGTCTGTCCCTCAAGCAGCTCCCAGTCACCATCACCTGCCGTGAACAGGATAAGAAAGTAGGCAATATTAACTCACCACCGTGTCTCTTATTTTTTTCCTTCATCTTCTGCCATTTGATTTCCTCAAGTGTTTTTATTCCAAAATTCAGATTGCCCTCTGAAAACAGGAAACAGTTCATGAGACAGGCTTAGAGGCACTCACTGAGGACCACAGGTCCTCAGGCTTCTTAGCGCTCAGGAACTTTCTGAAGTATTTCGAATAAAGCCTGTCAACACTCCTCACAAGTGAAAGAGCCATAGAACCAATGGCATTTTGCCCCTCCTTTCATCCTTCAGGGTTCAAAATGTAGTTTTAATTTTAATCCATTTACACGATATTAGATCCCTCTATTGTTAGATATGGCTTATCAACAGTGGTTGCAAGGCTGCACGTGCAGCCATTTAAACTCCATGCTGTGGCCCTGTTTTGTTCTCCAAAAGTAAAGAAAAGGAGTTCACCTTTCTGACCCAATGGGCACATGATGGTATTAATGGCAGAAATGAGATCATGGAAATAACCGACTCCATTCAGCACCCCTACATTTTGTTGTGTTTTTACACCACGCTGCTTTTGACTTAACTGTCAAGTTCTTCTGATTTATCCTACTAAGGTGCTGGCATACCTTGTTTAGTAGTAGTAGAACTGCCTTTCCGAGTGGAAATCACCCGTAATCCATTTTTGCCTTCCGCAGCTGGATGCTGGACGGGAGTTTTAGTTTCTTCTCCTTCCTCAGAAAGTTGGTCTGAAGGGGAAAAATCGATTCAGTTATGCATAGACCAGGTTGGTCATGATTACGTAGCTCATGCAGTGACACTTCAGCCCATGGTTCATATAAAAAACTTTGTTGCTGTTTTGTTTTTTGTTTGTTTGTTTGTTTGTTTGTTTTTAAACAGCTACACTGACCTGATGAACTCCTAAGTAGAATACACTAGGACAAAACATCTAGGACTCTAGATTCTCTCTGCAGCTTTAACTACTACACAACACATTGCTCTTCAGACAGAAAAAAGAAATTTCCTTCCTAGTTTCACATAGAACTTTACACAAAAGACCAGCTAAAGCCAGGAGTGGTTCTAAGCTTTCCTCCAACGTTTCAGCTTCTGTCCACTGACTGCCAGACAAAGCCACCAGTGACCTGGCCAGACTGCCTGCCCTATTGCTAGTCAGACCTCAGGTCATCTGTGATTTATACATTCATTTACAGCACAGATTCCTTCCAAGAACCAAAGATTTAACACATTCATTTACAGCACAAATTCCTTCAAGAACCAAAGATTTACACAATCATTTACAGCACAAATTCCTTCCAAGAACCAAAACATGCTCACCATCATCATCTTCATCATCATCTGCAGCATTGATTACAACTGGAGGGTGTGTAGGGCTTGGGACATTTTCAGAGTTTTCCACTTTCGTCACCCCCTTAGCTGTGGAGAGGGATTTGACTGGACAGAAAGTTTGTTTTGCTGCAGTGACATCTGAGCCACTTTCAGATCATTGTCCGCGCACTCAGGCGGACTTGGCAGTGTAGCTAGAGGAAGAGGAGGATCATCGGTAATATGGCAGTTTAAAACTTTGACCACAATGCAAAGAGATGGTAGCAAAGGCAGATAACCCGCACAGACAACGAGTTCAGCATCTCCTTTTGCCCATCCCATCACTGCTTACGCCGTGAACAATGACTTCCCTTCCAACAACACCACATCTCCCTACCACCCAGCAAAAGAGGAAACAACAGGAAGCAAACTGCAAGGCAAACATCACACTAAGCAAAGAGAAGCTGAGCACGAAAGCAGAAAACAAACACCAGCAGTACACTCGGTGCAGTACACCTATGACTGCAGACCTTTTCCTGCACTCACAAATGAACAGTTACCTGACGCCCCCTACAGGATTGGCACCCACTAAGTACTACTCAAAATTAATTCTTCAGCGCTTAAAGAAAAAGGACCTAAACTCACTCTTGCTTGGTGGTAGGAATTGTCCATCGATGTAACGTCCCTTTGCATGATGAAAAGCACAGTTGGCTTTCTGACAGCCTCCCGGCTGGTTCTCCCAGTAGCAAGGAATCTCACTGCGCTTTTTCTGAAGACAGAAAGAAAGAAAAGCTCGTGATAACATGCACCTGAGGCTTGCAAAGAGATGCACAGCTCCAGATCGTGACAGCTGTCACAACACAGTGCTGAAACATCATTCCAAAGGTCAGTTTCTCAGTTAAGTGTAGTATTTCTGGGCATATTCACAAAGTTTGCATAAGCTGTAACCACTATGCACATTTAGTTTGGTCATCACTCAGTTTGAGAAGACAGGCACTCTCAGACATCAGTTGAGGGTGGCTTAAACTAATACACCTAGGATTATACTAGGATTATTCAGAGGGAAAAAGAACATCTGAAATTGCCTAGGTTAACCCTGTCTAGAACTACTTCTTGGAGACTTAGTTCTGCTGCACCTTTAACTTTCCCCACTTCCTACCCCAGGCAGCTACAACAGCGTTATCTGAAGGACTGTGGGTCAGAAGACACCTGATAGTTCATTATCAAGCCTGCTCCCATGAGGATAGAACAGCCTGTTTATTACCCCCCTGCTCCAGCAGGTTTTAGCAGTCTATTTAACAGCTATTCTGCATCTCTTGAGAAAACTGTCAGCATCTAATAAAAAAAAATAAACAAATATCTTGCTAAGACATACCTAAGGCATTGATTTTATTTCCCTCTGCTTCCTCCCACCCCCTCTCTTGGTAACAGAAACCAGTATGATTTTGAAGCAAACAAATCTATCCTGCAAAAGCACAATCAGTACACCTACGGCACTGAAAAATGCTTTTGTGGATTTATTTTGAGAACACATTGTTAGGCACTCACGTCAATTTCCATGTGTCTGAATCGGCAGACATTCCTGAAACAACGACCCTCCTGCCACAGCTTGCAGACCGTCTCATTGCCCAGAGCAGCTTCGCAGTGGCGGTAGGCACATTTGTCTCCCTGGAACCAAAAGGAAACCAACAAGGAAAATAGAGTACAGCCTCAAAAATGGCCATGCTGCTGCCTAATGGTGCTACAACTGAATTCACAATCTATCTGGTTCTCAAGTTAACCAAAGACCAGTGTGCTTCCTCCTCCTAATCTACTCCTTCCCGAAAAAAAGGGGGAAAAAAAGCAAAGCAAAGGAAAGCCAGCCATACCTTGCTACAGGTAGAATAGAAATAGAAGTAGCAATCGTCTCCTTGTTTAGACATGCCGACGAGTTCTGCTAACAAGCTCGGGTTCTCTCCACAGGGACTTCCTCTGCTCTTGGAGAGAGCTGTCTTCACCCTTGCTTGGGCTGAAAGTCTTCTACTGGCTTGTGATCAGTGAAATCTTCTTTTTAAAAGTAACCCGAAAGAAAGTAACAAGTGAAAAATAATGAGGAACGGACATTTTTCCAGCTTTCTTCAGTTAATCAAATCAAGTTATCAGTCTCTCAAAGAGAGCAAAGCCTTGAAATCAGCTGTTACATGAACTAACTAAATATTAAAGTTCTGTAAAGCTGCCAGGAGCTTTGTCAGCAAGCGTTCTCTTCCACATCCTCAATAATATGACCTGGAGCACATCTGGAAGCCTGAAAATGGAGTCACTCCTTAAAAAACCACCTGATGATACATGCAAGTCAATAATCAACTATGGCTACAAATAACTTCTCTAGAACACAGTTAGGACGCATTAAACAGCACGTTCCAGGCCCTGTGGGTCTTCGATTTCACCTACCTGGACAACCTCAGCAAAGTTATCGATCTTCAAAGGCTTCCAGTTAACTGCTCCTGTAGGCCGAACCAAGACTGAATCCGTGAATTAATAATAAAGGGGTAGGAAGAATTTTCCTCCTCACTTTGCCAAGGGAACCTCTCATCCACAATTCAAACATAGGATGCGCTTTTAAACAGCTTATAACTAAGAGAGGAAGCAAGTCCATTTGAATGCTCTCTCAGACTGGATGCAGCCAGGGTTAGTTAGCTCTTCAAAAAAATAAAAAACAAAAACCAAAACAAACAAAAAACAAAAAAAAAACAGTGCATTTAGAGATGAACTCGTGATTCAAAGTGGCTGCAAAAATGAGGCTCCATCTTCCACAGCCGGACAATTTAACTTTTTTTTTTTTTTTTTTTAATTTAAAATTCAGCATGTTCCAATCTCTGGTCTTCAAGATTTCTTCACCTATTAAGAAAACACAAAAGCCTTTCCCCGTCTTTATTACCTGTACAGCAAAAAACATACCAGTGCATCTAAAGCCACAGATGTGCATACGCATACACACATCTGTGTTTATACACACACGAGGAGGGAGTGAGAGAAAGTTAGCTAGAGCGACAGTGAAAATCAGAATTTTTGCCTTTTCGACACAGAGAGCGCGTAAAAATTCTCTCATTTTGAGGGAACTAGAAAAAAATGGAGGCTCTACAAAAGATTTTGATGAGTATGCCTTCGAGGCCGATGCTTTGTAACATGAGGGATCTGGGGGCCAGCACACAAATATGCATACGGATGTACATGCATACAGGATAAACATATCTATGCACACAAGCGTGCACAGTAGATGTTGTATGATCTCCATATCGAGAACAACTCGTAGCCCTGATCAGACACGTAGAGTTGCAATCAATTAACAGCAGCAAGACAGCAGATCAAGGGTACAGCAAGCTTTGAGAGGCAGGGGAATGCTCACTTTGCCAGTGGCACGGCTGCATGATACCAAGGATTTTGAATTACTTTGATTTTTTGGAAGCAATTTGGTTTTTCTTTCTGCGCTGTAGCAAATACCACAGGTTTGCCATCACGTGCTGTTCCCTAATCCATATATCCATCATCATCCATTGCTGCAGGATCATGAAAGGTTAGAGAAGACGACTTAGGTCCAATTTAACAGCCAATGAGTTTTCGATGAGCAGAGCTGCAACAGATTTTATTTCGCCACAAGCATTTTTTTTTCTTTTTTTCTGATATGAAGCTAGAAATTTTGATTTTTTTTTTTTTTAAAGACACTAAATGTCACAAAACCTGCAACCAGACCAGATAAAGTTCAATTCAGAGTGATTCTGAATCCTTTCATTAAAACGCTGCACATTTCTGTGCAAATTATTGCTGACTCTTCTGGACAAAAGTGGATGAAATAGTTCTTACAAATTAATAATAAAAGGTTGGAAGCTTTTACTCACACGAACACTAGTGAATTTTCCAGGAAATATTGTTTTGGCAGGGAATTTTCCCAAATCTAAAATAAAGAGAGGAAAAGTTGGGTTCTCATATTAGTTACTGCTTTTGACTGCTGGACAAAGGGAATAAAAACAGTAGTTAAGTGCAAGGTTTCCTTCTCTTCTTTAGTATGGATAGGAATCGTCACTTCGGACCTTTAGCACCTTCAGAAACACACCCAGTGCCATGCAGGTTCCTCTGCAGCTACTTCTAACAATTACTGGTGCTCCTTAGCATGGAAGTTTGACTCAAAACACTCTCCAGATTTAGCTCTTTTGACTGCCCAAGGAGCTCATCATTTTGCTTGTTGCCTTCCATTTTCCTGAACAGACCGGGAACGCTGTTCAGAATCTGAATGGATCTGGTCCATTCAGATTGGAAAGCTGAATGGACCAGATCAGAAGCTTTTTTTTTTTTTTTTAAACTGACATCTGCCAACATAGCAATCCAAGCGCTAAAGCAACTGAAGTTGCCCCTGAAAGCCTGAATAAAAATGAGTAAATCTGGTGCACTCAGCAGGTCTGTAATAGAAGTTGGTAAGGGTTTTAGATTTCTTTTTTTTTGCTCCAGGGTGCTGGTAAAATTTTTGCATTAAGAGATTTTGAACCTTTTGTACCAAAGAATTAGAGATGCGCTACAGTGCCAGTAGCTGGGGGTCTGGAAATACACACCAACAAGTGTCATAAGCTTTGCCTTTGCTGAAGGAAGATGAATAGTACAAAGAAAATCTGTCTAGTTTGTTTTACAGGCTTGTCTTTCTCAGTACGGAACAAACTGACCTCCCTGGTCGAACTTTGCAGTGCCTATTCTGCCTTTGTCCTGCAGAGAAGAGCAAGAAAGGAACAAATCTATTTTTGCACCCCAAAAACGCATTAGAGGAGGATTATCACACCCACCTAAGGGTACTTCCTTGTTTGTTTATAAAGCACAAAGCATTTCTCTTGGACAGTCTCTGTTGCTGGCCTCTTTTGTGCCTTCCATTTATAACAAAGATATTAAGATGCTTACCCCTTGCTTGTTTTTTTTGTTTGTTTGTTTGTTTGTTTGTTTGTTTTTTTAAAGAACAGTGGAAGTGGAGAGTCGGATGACAAGCAAGAACAAACACTAGAAACTCCTTGTTCTGCCCCTGCTTTTTAATCACCCAGCATCACCCCGGCTGCAAAACAGCCTCTGCTGATTTACCTGCTTGTTAAAGCACCCCACAGGCTGCAAGTGCGGTGTGCTAGCTGTCAAGTTATATTTAACGGTGCACACGTAACCATTCATCTTCCCACAGTCGAAGCACAGAACAGCCTCTTGCTAACAGAACTCATCCCTGCTGCTGCAAGAAACCTCAAGGCCTGCAGGAAAACCTCAAGCTAAGAGTTCCAAAGCAAAAGCAGAAAACGCATCATTTGTACTCTTTCTATTTGAGGGAATTCTAGCTGCTAAACGCTGCCTACATCTGAGGGCACGTTCTGAGGCTGCCGGGAAGGACACTCAACACCCACTGACAGCAGGAGTGCAAAGATGCCAGCCAAGAAGGCAAAGGTTAGAGCTGAACGCTGCCTCAGCTTCCTCCAGCAGCCAGCTGGGGGTCACCTGTCAACACGCTCTCTGAGACTCGGAGCCCCGAGTTACCGCAGCCGCCACGTACAGCTGCTCCTTGCTGGCCCAAACTATTTGAAGAGTCTTCAAACTTCAGGGACCTGTTTTACGACAGCCTCAAGATCAAATTCATCTGTTCCTGAAGGCGCTGATCGTCCTGCTGTTTCTGTAGCTGTCAAAGAACAATCCTGAACCGAGGCACTCGTCTGATCAAACAGTGCTTCGGCACAGATTTGTCTTTAGCTTGACACATCAAGGTGAAGACGAATCGATTCTTGCAAGCAACCTCTCAAGCAGGGATCTAATAAGGTGACCAAAACGACAGATCTGTTGTGCAGATCTGAGCACATCACTCTGCAGGGAATCACTTTCAAGCCTAAGATGTTTCACCCATCTCCCTGCCCCAGAGCGACACAAGGAAAGCTCTTAAGCAATTGCTAGCCTCTCCTCAGTGCTCACGAGTCCCAAATCACTAATTTTACAATATATAAACCATGGCAGCTGGCACCTAGATGGCACACGGTGACACTGCACACGTTGGCAGTGTCGTCAGGAGCTGGAAAGTCAGGGGTGAGGGGGTTAAGGGAAAACCACACATCAGTTTAGCAACTTGGCTCCCGTAGGATACTTCCTACGGCAGGAGTTTTAGCAAAGTCCCTCCCTCAGAGGGACCTGCTGGCTAATTAAAACGGGACTTCTGCTGGAGCAGTCAGAAGGCAGCAGGGTATCAGGAGATATCCAGTGGGCATCACTGTCAGTCTGTGGCAGTTTGGGGTCCAGGTATCAGTGGTTACGCGTGGTTTTCTCTGCTTCACTTTCTCCAAAGCTGTGAAAAAATAGTTCTTTTACAGCACTGTACAGTCACACTTTACGGATGGAACCAGCTGCATCAACTTCCAGTACGACGGTGTTGGAAAAAGGTGCCTTTGGTGGTCAGGAGCACAACAGCTCTGGTGAGGTGTTATTTAAGTGTGTTCTTACATCTGAGTTTCCTCATAGCAGTATGTAGCTGAGGGGGTCCAGGTTTCCCAGGTAAGATTGATGGTTTTTCTCCTACCAAGCACCAGCTCAGTATACAAAGCTCTGTTAATAACACCCAAGCGTGTAGATGTTAAACTGAAACTGCTTTTAAACCTATTTGTTGTTACGAAAATAGCTTCATACACCATCTTCACAGGGTAAAAATTCACATGGAAGGACAGAAAAACCCAGAAGCGCTTCCTGAGCTTCAGTTTACCAACAGCACCATCGGATTTAGATCCTGGCCTGGCAGCCAGGATGCAGGGTCTGTAAGCATTGCTGCGATGTGCAAGTGCCAAGGCACGTTTCTGGCCTGCCCTGAATAAAATACCTTTTTTTTTTTAATACAAACAGCGTGCCAGGTACGCTGTAATGCCAATGTGCCAGCTCAATAGAGGATGTCAAACAACAGAGGCGTTTATCCTAATTTCTGGCATGAAAACACTTTTAACAGCATTCTTTTCATGAAGAAACCCCTCTCTATCTTCTCCAATGCTCCAGGATCTGCTGCAGCTGCAGCAGCCGCGCTGGTACAACCCACATCTTTGCCAAATCTTTTCAGTAATTGTGCTTTACCTCGGCAATGTTGAGGTCACTCCTCTTCCTCCTCCAGCTGAGCAAGCAGCTCGCTGGCTCTGCCACACCGCAGGTGCGGAAGCGAAAGCTGGGAACACAGGAGTCAAACTCTCAGTGCTCATGAAGCCACCAGGGCAGAGGGCTGACACAGAGGCACCCCGGATCCGCTCTCCCTCCCCGCTGCGAGGCTCGCAGCAGCCCCAACCCGAAGCGCACACAATGCTTCGCATGGTGATGTCACCGCTGATTCTGAGTCCCCACGTGAGGATCTGCCTCACCACTCTCAACGTTGGTGTTTTATTTTTTTGTTTGTTTGTTTGTTTTTTTTTCTTTTAAACATTCACAGCTTTTGGGAAACCATTTCGCTAGGGAAGAAGTCCCACACGAGGGAAGTCCGTGCTTTTCTTCCAGGCAGTGGCACGTGCTTTAACACGCCGCGTTCGACAAAGCAGCTCTCCCCGTTTTGCTCAGTGGCAACAGGCACGACTGCAACGCACACAGCTGTAGGCAGCACCTGCAGGTCCCAAACCCTTAACCCGTTTTTAGAGAGCACCAATTTTTTAAGTAGTGCTTTTCCCTTAATCCATGACCCCTTCTTTCCTTTATTTCTATCGGGTGGCTCTCCTCCATTTTCCTCCTCAGTGTCTGAGCAGACACTGGGAATCGTTTCCGGAGGAAGAGCACTGCTGAAGCTCCTCCATCTACTCTCCGAGAAAAGAGAGTATGTTAAAGAATACATCTTTCCTTTCTTTTCCCTTTTTTAAATACAATTTCTGAAATCAACGCTGCGGCCTGGCAGCAAATACCTACGGGACTAAAGATGATTCCTCATCCTCACTGTAACGTTGTAGTTAACCTCCCAACGAACCCATCTCCCCAGGAAGCGGCCATTTGAGATGGGAAGGGGCAGAGCAAGAGGAAGCTCTCCTTAGCCTAGCTCTTCCCCCAACACCACCTCGCCACCCAGCACCAAATTCAACTCACCTGCTCCGCCCGATCACTCGAACGGGCGTCCGACGCTGGCACACGCCGCAGCGGTGGTTCTGACGTGCCTTAAATCACCTCTCCGCAGAATATCTCGGGTCTGTATGCTCAAATAACGCAGTATTTGAGAAATAACGCCCAGAGCTCACACTCTGAGTGCAGCCCAACAGCACCGAAGCACCGGTAGGCTAAACATTCTGAACCTGGCAACAAGGCTGACCCAAGCAACAGCACGGAACCCTTCTGCACCTTCAGCGTGGACATCAGCGTAAGGAAACACAGACCTCCTCGATCCAAATTTTAAGCGAGAAACGCAAAAGGTCACCCAACCGGCTTGTTTTCAGCAAGCTAAAGGAGAAATTAAGGCGACAACCGGGTGCATCCAGAGTTAGTCAGATCCTGAAGGCAGTTCCTTGGGGGAACGGAGGAGCAACGCGCCAGATGAGGGCTGCCTTACAGCGCACCCCTTAGAGGCACTGCTACGGAAGGAAGGCAGAAGGTTGGAACTCGAAAGAACTCGCAAGGTGCCCGTTAAGGGGGAAATCTTTCATTTTTTTCTCAGCAGAACCTCCCCACTTCCCCCCCTCCCCCCAAGAAGGCAGCCCGGGGACTCTTTGCTTCCTTAGGGAGAGGGCAGGGACGGGGCAGGGTGGTGGGACAGATGGCCAGAGGGTCGGATGGACGGACAGACAGCCGGACAGAGGGCCCAGCAAGGCCTGACGAAGGGCTCAGGAGCAGGAGGGAAGGGCAGGGCGAGGGGAAGGGCAGAGAAGTACAAATCTTTTTTTCCTTGTGATAACTTTTCTTGACCAAAAAACACGATTGTGAATGAGGCAAAATGAAAGATGAAACATGGGGACGTGCGGATACTCACGATGATGCAGCCTTCTATCTGCATGTTCACCTGCTCATAGAGCCACACCTGGATCCTCGACCTCTGCAGAACGAAGGAGGAGAGTAAGTCGGGCCACAAACACTGAGCACTTTTGTTCTCTCATGTGTTCAGAAATACCTGCTAGCCACAGCCACGACAGCTCCCAAACGCTCCGAGGAGCAACTCTCAGGGGCAGTTTCAATGAGCAATCTGACATTTGAGCGTTATACCATCGGGTGAATACTACACATTCGGTGAAGAACACGTTTCCAGTCACAAGGGAACACCCCTGCACGCCCGGCTACACGAGGGGGAAACGCTGGGCTCCTTGTGCCCACCAGCACGCCGCACAGCTCTCCATCCCCCACAAACCCGTCCCGGGACACGGCCAGGAGCCGAAAACTCACCGAGGGGAATCCCCAGACCCTCCCCACTCCCCCCACACCTCCCAAATCCCCATCCCCGCCCCCTCCCCGCGGTACTCACGTTCTGCAGATAGCGGAAGATGAGGTTCTGGGGCGCTGCGTTAAGGGCTCAGCACGGGGACGACAGTTCCGGGCTCGGGACAAGGCCCCAAACCCCACAACGACGCCTCAGGGCCCCGCGACAAGGCCTCAAGGCCCAGGCCGAGCCCCCAGGGCCCCAAATCCGAGACCCCTGAGGTCCAAGCCGCCCCCCACCCACCTCCCTGGCACCCCCCAGCCGCAGGAAGGATACGATGGGCTGCACAATCACCTTCTGCACCTTCTGGTCCTGCTCGCGGTACGCCATGGCTGCTGCCGCCTCGCCGCTCCCGCTCCCAGCACCGCAGGCAGAAGAGGCGAAGGCTGATGGTAGAACAGGGCTTCTTGGGGTGAAGGGAAAGCGAGGGCAGGTGGGTGCAGTCTCTGAGCTCTCCTCCTGATTTTGCTTTTTCTCCCCCATTACTGAGCTGGCAGAAGTCCCCGTGAAGTCCTTTGGCACGATGAAGGCCTGCGTGAGCTCCAGCAGCAGTTTCGTCGGCGGAGGTTTTCCCTGGTGGGGCCGGGGCGTCACAGCACACACACACACACACACACACACACAGACAGAGACGCGTGGTTTTGTCCAAACATTAAGTATTTACAACAAATTCGACAAGCGCTTTTCCTCTGCCAGCAGCAAATGCCTGAGGGCCCCCACAGCTTCACAAATCATAGCGGGAAGAGCCTACCGTGCCGCGAAAAGTTCGGAAAATAATTCAAAATTGACCTGCTAGGGGAAAAAAAACGATGGCTGGTGGCAGGGTACACAATACACCCGAATCTCAGCTCTGTCCTCCGCAGGGTCAGTGCCCACGCCCAAGCGCGATGCTGATGGCACCCGAACATTTGCTGTAGCAGGCAGCAGAGCCAGCAGCTCAGGGGAGCAAGTTTTAAAACCAAGAGGCACTTAAACAACCTTTCATCGACCCCGTAACTGCGGCAGAGTCCCGACTGCTCGCCCCGGAGTCCTCACACCAGCAAAAAGCACCAACCAAAGCCTGGGGGAACTTTGGTACAGCACAAGAGAAGGGAGTGGGGGTAGCGGAGCCGCATGGCAGAGCTGCTGCTTTTCACCATTTGATCCCCCCTGATAATTGAAAGGAAGGCTGGGTGGGCTGACCCCCACCCCCACTCCTGGCAGCAAGTTTGGTCCACAACACACTGCAATAACGATTCTGCTCCCTCCCACCCCTACAGCTTCATCATCTGACACGGGTACAGTCAAAACAATGGCATACACGAGTAAAAGTCAAGAGTTGACATAGTAACTCCAGGATTTGGCTATCAACTGTCCGAGAAATCAGAACACCGAAGCTTCACAATGTGCCCAACATCGAGTTGTGCCAAGGGCGGAGGAAGGAAGAAGCTTTACGTTTAAGCCTTCAGAGCATCGCTCCATCAGAAGATCGATTTGCAGCCACCATGGCGTGCCAATGGAGATCTTTCTGTGCCAAAAGAAGTGCTTTGTCCTCTCAATATCGAAGGTAACCACCTATAGTTACAGAACGGATGCACAAGACCTTAACTCTGACCAGCAGGGAAATTTAGGACAACTGAGTGCAGATCCTGCCAATTTCTACCACTTCGGACCGTGCTTTAAGTCTCATTGCAAAGCCTCAGTTAGAAAAAGGATCACCTCAGGGTATCTAACAAGAAGAACAGTTTTAATTTTTTTTTTTTTTTTTTTTTAATTCTACCATAGGACTACGCAGTTCAACTGTCAATCATCTCGGAGAGTTCAAGGAGGAGGTCATCCTCGTCCTTCCCTGGGTCTAAGTCGATTTCGGCTTCCAGTCTGCCTCCTGAGATTTCCCAAAGTAGCTTCTCAAAATCTTCATCCGCAGATAAGGGCGCGTTCCCTGTGGAACTCAGCCGGCGTGTCCGTGCCTCTTCTAGCTGGGAAGAAGCTGAGGTCGAGGTCTCGAGATCCATCTCCATCTGCTCCTCAAATCTTTCCGGGCTTCCAAGACGCACTTCAGGTCTTGGGAGAGCAAGAAAGAACAATCAGGATATGCCATTTCTTAACGGGAAATCCCTTTCCTGCAAACCGGCTCTTAAAACTGTAGGCAAGCCCTCCTACGCTTCAATCTTACACAGGGATTGTTATCAATCAACCCAGGGCTACATTTAGAGCCCGATGCGTTACCAGGTACATTTTTCAGTCTGGGGGTTTATCTGTGAAGCCAGGGCACCTGGAGTTGAGGTGGCATTCTTGAGGACCAAAAGGCAGAGGACACTACTCATCATCTATCACCTCACGAGGAAGTAGAACTTCACCTCATCCTCGTTCAGGTATTCAGACAACCCAAGAAGTCACCGGAAAGCTGTGCTGACTTGCAGCATTTCAAGAAAGCCTAATTAAGCAATCCTGCTAGCTGCTAGAAAGTGGTTTCAGGTGACTTATTCCTTTGATGGATTTGGGCTTTAATTATCTCAGAACCCTCATTTTTTCCCACATGTGACAGAACTTATGTTTCCCTGGGGATATACACTGATTAAGAAAAAGAGCAAGTTGGGGTTGTCACCTGTTTGGGGGATTTTCTTCAAGTCTGATGGCTGGGACGTGCTCCGGCACGTCTGAAACACCCTAGAAAGCAGCAAAACAGTATTTATGACACATGGGTAAAAGATTCCTTAATAGCTTTTTCCTCCACACTGCTTCTCCTCTGGCATTGCGGAGCCGTGGCCAAAATACAAAACCAAGGTGCTCCTGAAGAAAGTTCACATTCACCTGGAGGTTACTCATGATCTGGTGTCTTTTAAGAACATGGCATTAATGGACAAAATCCCCCACACCAGAGAAATCACAGCATCAGAGTACCGGTTAAAGAGTGCCATTCATCTCATAAATACAGAAGGGTTCTACAAGCATCCTGGAGACAGCTACTGGATTTCAAAGGAAACAGAAGGCCTGCAGAACGTTTGAGTTTTCCACCTTTTCAAATAGAGGAGGGTAGAAATTTAACAAGGGATCCATCGCTGCATTAGCCCCTGGCCTTACCATGGCTGCTTTTCTGGCTGGAGGTCCCATCATGTCAGCATCAAAGGCAGTCTGTAGTTCCACAGCTGCTATGGCAGAGGGATAACTCCCAGGTGCCTTACGTTTCAGTGCCTTCTTCTTGGGGAAAGTGACGTTCCCACGCGAAGGCTTCGCAGGTGTCATAAAGTTGGCTAGAGTAAAAGCAAGAGAGAACTGATACAGTCTTGCTCTGCCTCAGGAAAAATCCAGGTTCTCTTAATCATTTCCACAGTCCTTCTACACACTTAAATGCATTTGGCCAGCACAATTACACCGCCATTGCCTGGATTCTCAGGAATCTTTTCCACATAGGAAACTCTGTCTACCAACAAGCCATACAAAGGAACAAAGAAACCGAAGAGCTACAGTAAATAATAATCCAGGACAAGGGACACCTCCGACACATAGCAATCCTAAGTGCAAGCTAGGTTCACAAATATAGACGGCTTTTATATTTAAAGTCCTGCTCCCGCTAGGAAAGGAAAAAGCAGCAGTTATAGTAGGACAAGAGTGTATGCAACTGTTGTACCAGCTTCCTCTCCCTTGCAGTGATGTCCCACAGTTAAGTTGTTCTACAAAGTCCACATTTGTAGTGGCATTTTCTAGTCTCCCGTTCCTTACCTAACATCTGGCTGGCAGGAAAAGAAACAAACTAAGAAAAAGAAAGTACACCCTTCGCTTCGTAGCATTGCGTGGCAAAATGCACCCAGCCAGAGTTACAGCATGAGAATTGTCATCTTCTGTCTGTATTTCAGAAGACAACCTAAGTAACTCTTAACCTTCAACACTTACTTTTAGCTTCCTGGCCCTGAAATTGAGCTGCCACTTTCCCTGCTGGTTCAGTATTAAAGAAGCCAGCAGTAGATTTGACAGCAGCTTCCTCCTGACGAAGCTTCTCTTGTTGTTTTCTCTGTTGCCACTTCTCCCACCGTCTCTCTTCAAAGCTCTTCTCTGGACATTTACGAGTTCCACTCTGCTGAGTGGGCTAGAAGGAAAGAAAAGGAGTGCATGAATAGGACAAAAAAAATAAATAAAATCCGTGGAGATTTCGTTAAGAAAATCTGATCAGCAATCCCTCCAAAATGGTCTTGATGTGGAACAGCATATTAATCTCGTTCAGGTTACTGTTGTGTTTTTTTTTCTCCATAAAATTCTGCCTGTAACAAGAGCCATGCTTTACTACGGACACAGTCTCACATATCTGCAATATCCACTATGGCAAGCTTCTTTAAACAGCTAGGATGTTCTGCTGTACATCTATTTATCACATTCTTTTTAAGCAGCAGAAAGTCATACAAGTTCCCCTATACAGTATCCACTGACAGATTGATTTCCTTGAACACAGAACTCTGGCCTTCTGTATTAAATCCTTCATGTCTGACAGATCAAGTCAGTAAGAACAAAAAGAATTCCCTCCACGTTAACTGTGTACATTTCAGCTGGTGCTAACAGGGTTTCTTTGTTGCTGTGGTATAAACAGACTGATTCCAAGTTTGAGGATTACAGAGTTGTCTGGAAATGCTGCTGGCGATAGGATTTAGACTGCACTGCAGCTCCTACCAGCTGCTGAAGGGTAAGAACACACTCAAGAGGGTGGCACACGGTGAGTAACAAAACTTGTCAGAATTATCAGAAATTGTACGAATGTATGTGTGTCTTCACAGAGGACTCACCTGTACATCAGGTCCAGAGGAAAGTTTAGGAAAAGGCCGGTTCAATTCCACTGCCTTCTTTTCTTCTTTTTCAGGTGCTTTAAAAAAAGACAAAAAAAAAGTGTTGTCAACGGCAGAAATAAAGAAAGCTGGGTACTTGTTTCCTTTGTGCATTTATTTCCTTGTGTCCCATGAGAGAGAGAGAGAGAAAGGCTACAATGTGCAAGCCATTCAGCATTTATCCATGAAGCAGATCCTGAGCAAACTGAACTTGCTCAATATGGGAAGCACCTCACTGGGGCAGGCATTAAAGCATCTTATTACCTGTTAGTTTTGTGCTCCATAAAGATTTCTGCTCTGCTGGGGCAGGTCCGGGTTGTGCTGAGGGAGCTGGCACATCTCCTTCACTCTGCTGCATCCGCAGAGCTTTCTCACGCTTTATTTCTTCCAAGGTTTTAACACGCACTTCTCCTTCCGGCTTGACTTTTCCTGCCGGCTCCTTCGCCTGCCCTTTGCTGGGCCCGGACAGAGCGAGCTGCTTCTTGGACTCACCCTGAATTTTGCTCTTGCTATGGCATTCTCCTGCTTTTTTCTTCTCTTCTACCAAGCGATTATTCTTTTTTTCGGACAAGGCTTCAGAGAAAGTTTGGATGCGACCTGCACGAGCAGCTCTTGCCCCTGCGCTGGAATCTTCAGTTTTACCATGCCCTTCAGCCTCGGCTTTGGCTTGAGTTTCGCGTCTCTGAAGAGCTTTCTCACGACGGATTTCCTCCAGTGTTTTCACATGGATCTCTCCCATCGGCTTGGCAGCCTTCCCTGTCATCATCAAGAAATGAGGAGAAGCACCAACATTTAAAGAGAGTCCAGCAATATTTTAAGTCTCCAAAATTTGTCAGAGCACTAAGGAAAACTCATCTTGAGCGTTCCCAATAATGCATCTTAGAACAATGCAATCCTTAGAACAACATTCTCCTCCTCCTCTGAGCCACTTGTATTTTGAAGACCAGCCCTATCCAGAGAGAACTGCTACACAGAAATGCTGCTTTACTTTATTACTTTTTCAGACTGCATTTCAAATTCCTGCTCCTGGCAGTGGTTCTATTCTAATTGTACGTAACGGTTCACAGAAGCAGCTAAAAACCTCGACAAGGCACAAGTAGAAAATAAACACACACCTAGAGCCAGAGTTCTGATAGTGGCTGTCAGAAGAGCTTCAGCACTCAAGCAAGAGGCGTCAGTTCTTTGTTTTCGTTTAAATTAGTTTGTAGGGATGTATGAAAGCAGTCCAAGTTCGTGGAAAGGAAGGAGGAGAAAGCATATTTAATATCTAGCTGTTACCTCTCTCAGTACTGGTCTGCTTAGGAGGTAATCCCAGCCTGTCCTTCAGAGACTTGGGAACTCGAACTGCAAAACAGAAAAAGAACGAATTAGGGAGGCTGCATAATGTCAACTTCAGGTTCACATTTCAAAACAAGACAGGAAAGGTGACTTTGAATCCCAGTGATTACGACCTCAGCCAACATGCAAAAAGAAACATCACTGGAAAAGGACAAACAGAAAGACTAAATACGAAACCCAGGAATCCAATCCAGATGCCCGTTTAGTACCTGTCTCTCTCTTGGGTGCTTTGTCAGCATTTCCCGGAGCCTCTACCTTCTTCCCCAGCCTTTCAGCAAGGCTGCGCTTCACTGGAAGGCTGCTTACATCATCTTCAGAGAAAACAAGGAATATTGTAAGAACTTTTCTTTGCAGGAAGGTTTGAGAACAGTCAACAATAAGCTTCTCTTTTTCAAGCATATTTTCATAGAATTGCCTTTCAGCTGCTAAATGATTTTTTTTTTTTTTTGCCATTTCTGCAGTCAACACAGATCTCCACTGCAATGTATTTTCCTTTCATACATCCCAAATACTCTTTAATGCAGTCATATATAGAAGGCAGCACCTACGTAACAGCTCGTAAAAAGTTCTCACCCGCGGAGGCTTTCCGTTTTCCTTGTCTATCAGCAAGATCTACTCGAACCACAGGTTCCTCCCCTAAAACAAAAGGGAATTTTTTTTTCTATTTCACAGAAACCAGTAGCCAACAGAAATATTATCCTGTTAGCCCATGTCCAAAAAACCCCAGTCAGACACTCTTTTGACAGCTAAACCACATAAACTCATATTTTAACTATAATTAACATGGAAAAAAAATATTAATAGTCTCAGTGCTTGCTTCAAATTCCAGCTGAGATAGTGGAGAGTGAATCTGAGTCTGCTTGACACCTATACTTTGTGCAGAACAAAGCTGCATAAGCAAGCAGAATATTCTTAGGTGCAAATGCTGAGAAATATTCCTTTCTAAGGTGAATGTCTACGAGTAAAAGTACTTCCACACTTTTTTCCCTTTAAAAGGCATTTGCACAGCTCTAAACAATTTATACACAAACTCCTGTCATACTGTGTCCACACCTGCCACTGTACGCCTCTTTAATGCTTCAGAAATTGCTTCTTATATAGCACTGGCTTCTACAGCTCGCTCTTCTCGTTACTCTTCTGGTTTTCAGTTACCCCCCTATTGGCATACTGACACTTTTTTTTTTCTCTCCTGCCACTGCACTTAACCTGAGCACCAAATCTTTCCAGTACAACCAGGGACTTTAAGCATAAAAGCACGTTTTGAACAGAAGGCAGCACCAGAAGGCTAACATGGGTGAATTGTTTTAATTATTGCTTAACCCTCCAGTTTAGGAGTAATGAAATCAAAACAAAAGCATTCATTATTACCTTTCTTGGAAGACACTGTCACAGTTCTCACCACTGTCCGGACGTTTTCCTCTTCTGGAGCAGGAAAAATCATAGAATCAACGGGACGAAGAGAAGATCTTGAAGAACCTTCTGTTCAGAGCAACCAAAACGTAAGGAAGTTTACCCAACATAAAAAACTATCACAAAGAACAAAAAACTTTAAATGACTTGTTACTGTCAAAAATACAGCAAGCAGAGCATGTAAAGAAGAGAGGTGACTAATTTGCCTCTGGTTGCCCTTTGAACTCCCATTTAGAATACCAGCTGGCTGAGAATCAGGTTGCTTTATGCCCCCAGCTAAAAATGGAAGTCTGTCCCTCAAGCAGCTCCCAGTCACCATCACCTGCCGTGAACAGGATAAGAAAGTAGGCAATATTAACTCACCACCGTGTCTCTTATTTTTTTCCTTCATCTTCTGCCATTTGATTTCCTCAAGTGTTTTTATTCCAAAATTCAGATTGCCCTCTGAAAACAGGAAACAGTTCATGAGACAGGCTTAGAGGCACTCACTGAGGACCACAGGTCCTCAGGCTTCTTAGCGCTCAGGAACTTTCTGAAGTATTTCGAATAAAGCCTGTCAACACTCCTCACAAGTGAAAGAGCCATAGAACCAATGGCATTTTGCCCCTCCTTTCATCCTTCAGGGTTCAAAATGTAGTTTTAATTTTAATCCATTTACACGATATTAGATCCCTCTATTGTTAGATATGGCTTATCAACAGTGGTTGCAAGGCTGCACGTGCAGCCATTTAAACTCCATGCTGTGGCCCTGTTTTGTTCTCCAAAAGTAAAGAAAAGGAGTTCACCTTTCTGACCCAATGGGCACATGATGGTATTAATGGCAGAAATGAGATCATGGAAATAACCGACTCCATTCAGCACCCCTACATTTTGTTGTGTTTTTACACCACGCTGCTTTTGACTTAACTGTCAAGTTCTTCTGATTTATCCTACTAAGGTGCTGGCATACCTTGTTTAGTAGTAGTAGAACTGCCTTTCCGAGTGGAAATCACCCGTAATCCATTTTTGCCTTCCGCAGCTGGATGCTGGACGGGAGTTTTAGTTTCTTCTCCTTCCTCAGAAAGTTGGTCTGAAGGGGAAAAATCGATTCAGTTATGCATAGACCAGGTTGGTCATGATTACGTAGCTCATGCAGTGACACTTCAGCCCATGGTTCATATAAAAAACTTTGTTGCTGTTTTGTTTTTTTGTTTGTTTGTTTGTTTGTTTGTTTGTTTTTAAACAGCTACACTGACCTGATGAACTCCTAAGTAGAATACACTAGGACAAAACATCTAGGACTCTAGATTCTCTCTGCAGCTTTAACTACTACACAACACATTGCTCTTCAGACAGAAAAAAGAAATTTCCTTCCTAGTTTCACATAGAACTTTACACAAAAGACCAGCTAAAGCCAGGAGTGGTTCTAAGCTTTCCTCCAACGTTTCAGCTTCTGTCCACTGACTGCCAGACAAAGCCACCAGTGACCTGGCCAGACTGCCTGCCCTATTGCTAGTCAGACCTCAGGTCATCTGTGATTTATACATTCATTTACAGCACAAATTCCTTCAAGAACCAAAGATTTAACACATTCATTTACAGCACAAATTCCTTCAAGAAACAAAGATTTAACACATTCATTTACAGCACAGATTCCTTCAAGAACCAAAGATTTACACAATCATTTACAGCACAAATTCCTTCCAAGAACCAAAACATGCTCACCATCATCATCTTCATCATCATCTGCAGCATTGATTACAACTGGAGGGTGTGTAGGGCTTGGGACATTTTCAGAGTTTTCCACTTTCGTCACCCCCTTAGCTGTGGAGAGGGATTTGACTGGACAGAAAGTTTGTTTTGCTGCAGTGACATCTGAGCCACTTTCAGATCATTGTCCGCGCACTCAGGCGGACTTGGCAGTGTAGCTAGAGGAAGAGGAGGATCATCGGTAATATGGCAGTTTAAAACTTTGACCACAATGCAAAGAGATGGTAGCAAAGGCAGATAACCCGCACAGACAACGAGTTCAGCATCTCCTTTTGCCCATCCCATCACTGCTTACGCCGTGAACAATGACTTCCCTTCGAACAACAACACATCTCCCTACCACCCAGCAAAAGAGGAAACAACAGGAAGCAAACTGCAAGGCAAACATCACACTAAGCAAAGAGAAGCTGAGCACGAAAGCAGAAAACAAACACCAGCAGTACACTCGGTGCAGTACACCTATGACTGCAGACCTTTTCCTGCACTCACAAATGAACAGTTACCTGACGCCCCCTACAGGATTGGCACCCACTAAGTACTACTCAAAATTAATTCTTCAGCGCATAAAGAAAAAGGACCTAAACTCACTCTTGCTTGGTGGTAGGAATTGTCCGTCGATGTAACGTCCCTTTGCATGATGAAAAGCACAGTTGGCTTTCTGACAGCCTCCCGGCTGGTTCTCCCAGTAGCAAGGAATCTCACTGCGCTTTTTCTGAAGACAGAAAGAAAGAAAAGCTCGTGATAACATGCACCTGAGGCTTGCAAAGAGATGCACAGCTCCAGATCGTGACAGCTGTCACAACACAGTGCTGAAACATCATTCCAAAGGTCAGTTTCTCAGTTAAGTGTAGTATTTCTGGGCATATTCACAAAGTTTGCATAAGCTGTAACCACTATGCACATTTAGTTTGGTCATCACTCAGTTTGAGAAGACAGGCACTCTCAGACATCAGTTGAGGGTGGCTTAAACTAATACACCTAGGATTATACTAGGATTATTCAGAGGGAAAAAGAACATCTGAAATTGCCTAGGTTAACCCTGTCTAGAACTACTTCTTGGAGACTTAGTTCTGCTGCACCTTTAACTTTCCCCACTTCCTACCCCAGGCAGCTACAACAGCGTTATCTGAAGGACTGTGGGTCAGAAGACACCTGATAGTTCATTATCAAGCCTGCTCCCATGAGGATAGAACAGCCTGTTTATTACCCCCCTGCTCCAGCAGGTTTTAGCAGTCTATTTAACAGCTATTCTGCATCTCTTGAGAAAACTGTCAGCATCTAATAAAAAAAAATAAACAAATATCTTGCTAAGACATACCTAAGGCATTGATTTTATTTCCCTCTGCTTCCTCCCACCCCCTCTCTTGGTAACAGAAACCAGTATGATTTTGAAGCAAACAAATCTATCCTGCAAAAGCACAATCAGTACACCTACGGCACTGAAAAATGCTTTTGTGGATTTATTTTGAGAACACATTGTTAGGCACTCACGTCAATTTCCATGTGTCTGAATCGGCAGACATTCCTGAAACAACGACCCTCCTGCCACAGCTTGCAGACCGTCTCATTGCCCAGAGCAGCTTCGCAGTGGCGGTAGGCACATTTGTCTCCCTGGAACCAAAAGGAAACCAACAAGGAAAATAGAGTACAGCCTCAAAAATGGCCATGCTGCTGCCTAATGGTGCTACAACTGAATTCACAATCTATCTGGTTCTCAAGTTAACCAAAGACCAGTGTGCTTCCTCCTCCTAATCTACTCCTTCCTGAAAAAAAGGGGGAAAAAAAGCAAAGCAAAGGAAAGCCAGCCATACCTTGCTACAGGTAGAATAGAAATAGAAGTAGCAATCGTCTCCTTGTTTAGACATGCCGACGAGTTCTGCTAACAAGCTCGGGTTCTCTCCACAGGGACTTCCTCTGCTCTTGGAGAGAGCTGTCTTCACCCTTGCTTGGGCTGAAAGTCTTCTACTGGCTTGTGATCAGTGAAATCTTCTTTTTAAAAGTAACCCGAAAGAAAGTAACAAGTGAAAAATAATGAGGAACGGACATTTTTCCAGCTTTCTTCAGTTAATCAAATCAAGTTATCAGTCTCTCAAAGAGAGCAAAGCCTTGAAATCAGCTGTTACATGAACTAACTAAATATTAAAGTTCTGTAAAGCTGCCAGGAGCTTTGTCAGCAAGCGTTCTCTTCCACATCCTCAATAATATGACCTGGAGCACATCTGGAAGCCTGAAAACGGAGTCACTCCTTAAAAAACCACCTGATGATACATGCAAGTCAATAATCAACTATGGCTACAAATAACTTCTCTAGAACACAGTTAGGACGCATTAAACAGCACGTTCCAGGCCCTGTGGGTCTTCGATTTCACCTACCTGGACAACCTCAGCAAAGTTATCGATCTTCAAAGGCTTCCAGTTAACTGCTCCTGTAGGCCGAACCAAGACTGAATCCGTGAATTAATAATAAAGGGGTAGGAAGAATTTTCCTCCTCACTTTGCCAAGGGAACCTCTCATCCACAATTCAAACATAGGATGCGCTTTTAAACAGCTTATAACTAAGAGAGGAAGCAAGTCCATTTGAATGCTCTCTCAGACTGGATGCAGCCAGGGTTAGTTAGCTCTTCAAAAAAATAAAAAACAAAAACCAAAACAAACAAAAAAACAAAAAAAAAACAACAGTGCATTTAGAGATGAACTCGTGATTCAAAGTGGCTGCAAAAATGAGGCTCCATCTTCCACAGCCGGACAATTTAACTTTTTTTTTTTTTTTTTTTAATTTAAAATTCAGCATGTTCCAATCTCTGGTCTTCAAGATTTCTTCACCTATTAAGAAAACACAAAAGCCTTTCCCCGTCTTTATTACCTGTACAGCAAAAAACATACCAGTGCATCTAAAGCCACAGATGTGCATACGCATACACACATCTGTGTTTATACACACACGAGGAGGGAGTGAGAGAAAGTTAGCTAGAGCGACAGTGAAAATCAGAATTTTTGCCTTTTCGACACAGAGAGCGCGTAAAAATTCTCTCATTTTGAGGGAACTAGAAAAAAATGGAGGCTCTACAAAAGATTTTGATGAGTATGCCTTCGAGGCCGATGCTTTGTAACATGAGGGATCTGGGGGCCAGCACACAAATATGCATACGGATGTACATGCATACAGGATAAACATATCTATGCACACAAGCGTGCACAGTAGATGTTGTATGATCTCCATATCGAGAACAACTCGTAGCCCTGATCAGACACGTAGAGTTGCAATCAATTAACAGCAGCAAGACAGCAGATCAAGGGTACAGCAAGCTTTGAGAGGCAGGGGAATGCTCACTTTGCCAGTGGCACGGCTGCATGATACCAAGGATTTTGAATTACTTTGATTTTTTGGAAGCAATTTGGTTTTTCTTTCTGCGCTGTAGCAAATACCACAGGTTTGCCATCACGTGCTGTTCCCTAATCCATATATCCATCATCATCCATTGCTGCAGGATCATGAAAGGTTAGAGAAGACGACTTAGGTCCAATTTAACAGCCAATGAGTTTTCGATGAGCAGAGCTGCAACAGATTTTATTTCGCCACAAGCATTTTTTTTTCTTTTTTTCTGATATGAAGCTAGAAATTTTGATTTTTTTTTTTTTTAAAGACACTAAATGTCACAAAACCTGCAACCAGACCAGATAAAGTTCAATTCAGAGTGATTCTGAATCCTTTCATTAAAACGCTGCACATTTCTGTGCAAATTATTGCTGACTCTTCTGGACAAAAGTGGATGAAATAGTTCTTACAAATTAATAATAAAAGGTTGGAAGCTTTTACTCACACGAACACTAGTGAATTTTCCAGGAAATATTTTTTTGGCAGGGAATTTTCCCAAATCTAAAATAAAGAGAGGAAAAGTTGGGTTCTCATATTAGTTACTGCTTTTGACTGCTGGACAAAGGGAATAAAAACAGTAGTTAAGTGCAAGGTTTCCTTCTCTTCTTTAGTATGGATAGGAATCGTCACTTCGGACCTTTAGCACCTTCAGAAACACACCCAGTGCCATGCAGGTTCCTCTGCAGCTACTTCTAACAATTACTGGTGCTCCTTAGCATGGAAGTTTGACTCAAAACACTCTCCAGATTTAGCTCTTTTGACTGCCCAAGGAGCTCATCATTTTGCTTGTTGCCTTCCATTTTCCTGAACAGACCGGGAACGCTGTTCAGAATCTGAATGGATCTGGTCCATTCAGATTGGAAAGCTGAATGGACCAGATCAGAAGCTTTTTTTTTTTTTTTTAAACTGACATCTGCCAACATAGCAATCCAAGCGCTAAAGCAACTGAAGTTGCCCCTGAAAGCCTGAATAAAAATGAGTAAATCTGGTGCACTCAGCAGGTCTGTAATAGAAGTTGGTAAGGGTTTTAGATTTCTTTTTTTTTGCTCCAGGGTGCTGGTAAAATTTTTGCATTAAGAGATTTTGAACCTTTTGTACCAAAGAATTAGAGATGCGCTACAGTGCCAGTAGCTGGGGGTCTGGAAATACACACCAACAAGTGTCATAAGCTTTGCCTTTGCTGAAGGAAGATGAATAGTACAAAGAAAATCTGTCTAGTTTGTTTTACAGGCTTGTCTTTCTCAGTACGGAACAAACTGACCTCCCTGGTCGAACTTTGCAGTGCCTATTCTGCCTTTGTCCTGCAGAGAAGAGCAAGAAAGGAACAAATCTATTTTTGCACCCCAAAAACGCATTAGAGGAGGATTATCACACCCACCTAAGGGTACTTCCTTGTTTGTTTATAAAGCACAAAGCATTTCTCTTGGACAGTCTCTGTTGCTGGCCTCTTTTGTGCCTTCCATTTATAACAAAGATATTAAGATGCTTACCCCTTGCTTGTTTTTTTTGTTTGTTTGTTTGTTTGTTTGTTTGTTTTTTTAAAGAACAGTGGAAGTGGAGAGTCGGATGACAAGCAAGAACAAACACTAGAAACTCCTTGTTCTGCCCCTGCTTTTTAATCACCCAGCATCACCCCGGCTGCAAAACAGCCTCTGCTGATTTACCTGCTTGTTAAAGCACCCCACAGGCTGCAAGTGCGGTGTGCTAGCTGTCAAGTTATATTTAACGGTGCACACGTAACCATTCATCTTCCCACAGTCGAAGCACAGAACAGCCTCTTGCTAACAGAACTCATCCCTGCTGCTGCAAGAAACCTCAAGGCCTGCAGGAAAACCTCAAGCTAAGAGTTCCAAAGCAAAAGCAGAAAACGCATCATTTGTACTCTTTCTATTTGAGGGAATTCTAGCTGCTAAACGCTGCCTACATCTGAGGGCACGTTCTGAGGCTGCCGGGAAGGACACTCAACACCCACTGACAGCAGGAGTGCAAAGATGCCAGCCAAGAAGGCAAAGGTTAGAGCTGAACGCTGCCTCAGCTTCCTCCAGCAGCCAGCTGGGGGTCACCTGTCAACACGCTCTCTGAGACTCGGAGCCCCGAGTTACCGCAGCCGCCACGTACAGCTGCTCCTTGCTGGCCCAAACTATTTGAAGAGTCTTCAAACTTCAGGGACCTGTTTTACGACAGCCTCAAGATCAAATTCATCTGTTCCTGAAGGCGCTGATCGTCCTGCTGTTTCTGTAGCTGTCAAAGAACAATCCTGAACCGAGGCACTCGTCTGATCAAACAGTGCTTCGGCACAGATTTGTCTTTAGCTTGACACATCAAGGTGAAGAGGAATCGATTCTTGCAAGCAACCTCTCAAGCAGGGATCTAATAAGGTGACCAAAACGACAGATCTGTTGTGCAGATCTGAGCACGTCACTCTGCAGGGAATCACTTTCAAGCCTAAGATGTTTCACCCATCTCCCTGCCCCAGAGCGACACAAGGAAAGCTCTTAAGCAATTGCTAGCCTCTCCTCAGTGCTCACGAGTCCCAAATCACTAATTTTACAATATATAAACCATGGCAGCTGGCACCTAGATGGCACACGGTGACACTGCACACGTTGGCAGTGTCGTCAGGAGCTGGAAAGTCAGGGGTGAGGGGGTTAAGGGAAAACCACACATCAGTTTAGCAACTTGGCTCCCGTAGGATACTTCCTACGGCAGGAGTTTTAGCAAAGTCCCTCCCTCAGAGGGACCTGCTGGCTAATTAAAACGGGACTTCTGCTGGAGCAGTCAGAAGGCAGCAGGGTATCAGGAGATATCCAGTGGGCATCACTGTCAGTCTGTGGCAGTTTGGGGTCCAGGTATCAGTGGTTATGCGTGGTTTTCTCTGCTTCACTTTCTCCAAAGCTGTGAAAAAATAGTTCTTTTACAGCACTGTACAGTCACACTTTACGGATGGAACCAGCTGCATCAACTTCCAGTACGACGGTGTTGGAAAAAGGTGCCTTTGGTGGTCAGGAGCACAACAGCTCTGGTGAGGTGTTATTTAAGTGTGTTCTTACATCTGAGTTTCCTCACAGCAGTATGTAGCTGAGGGGGTCCAGGTTTCCCAGGTAAGATTGATGGTTTTTCTCCTACCAAGCACCAGCTCAGTATACAAAGCTCTGTTAATAACACCCAAGCGTGTAGATGTTAAACTGAAACTGCTTTTAAACCTATTTGTTGTTACGAAAATAGCTTCATACACCATCTTCACAGGGTAAAAATTCACATGGAAGGACAGAAAAACCCAGAAGCGCTTCCTGAGCTTCAGTTTACCAACAGCACCATCGGATTTAGATCCTGGCCTGGCAGCCAGGATGCAGGGTCTGTAAGCATTGCTGCGATGTGCAAGTGCCAAGGCAGGTTTCTGGCCTGCCCTGAATAAAATACCTTTTTTTTTTTTAATACAAACAGCGTGCCAGGTACGCTGTAATGCCAATGTGCCAGCTCAATAGAGGATGTCAAACAACAGAGGCGTTTATCCTAATTTCTGGCATGAAAACACTTTTAACAGCATTCTTTTCATGAAGAAACCCCTCTCTATCTTCTCCAATGCTCCAGGATCTGCTGCAGCTGCAGCAGCCGCGCTGGTACAACCCACATCTTTGCCAAATCTTTTCAGTAATTGTGCTTTACCTCGGCAATGTTGAGGTCACTCCTCTTCCTCCTCCAGCTGAGCAAGCAGCTCGCTGGCTCTGCCACACCGCAGGTGCGGAAGCGAAAGCTGGGAACACAGGAGTCAAACTCTCAGTGCTCACGAAGCCACCAGGGCAGAGGGCTGACACAGAGGCACCCCGGATCCGCTCTCCCTCCCCGCTGCGAGGCTCGCAGCAGCCCCAACCCGAAGCGCACACAATGCTTCGCATGGTGATGTCACCGCTGATTCTGAGTCCCCACGTGAGGATCTGCCTCACCACTCTCAACGTTGGTGTTTTATTTTTTTGTTTGTTTGTTTGTTTGTTTTTCTTTTAAACATTCACAGCTTTTGGGAAACCATTTCGCTAGGGAAGAAGTCCCACACGAGGGAAGTCCGTGCTTTTCTTCCAGGCAGTGGCACGTGCTTTAACACGCCGCGTTCGACAAAGCAGCTCTCCCCGTTTTGCTCAGTGGCAACAGGCACGACTGCAACGCACACAGCTGTAGGCAGCACCTGCAGGTCCCAAACCCTTAACCCGTTTTTAGAGAGCACCAATTTTTTAAGTAGTGCTTTTCCCTTAATCCATGACCCCTTCTTTCCTTTATTTCTATCGGGTGGCTCTCCTCCATTTTCCTCCTCAGTGTCTGAGCAGACACTGGGAATCGTTTCCGGAGGAAGGGCACTGCTGAAGCTCCTCCATCTACTCTCCGAGAAAAGAGAGTATGTTAAAGAATACATCTTTCCTTTCTTTTCCCTTTTTTAAATACAATTTCTGAAATCAACGCTGCGGCCTGGCAGCAAATACCTACAGGACTAAAGATGATTCCTCATCCGCACTGTAACGTTGTAGTTAACCTCCAAATGAACCCATCTCCCCAGGAAGCGGCCATTTGAGATGGGAAGGGGCAGAGCAAGAGGAAGCTCTCCTTAGCCTAGCTCTTCCCCCAACACCACCTCGCCACCCAGCACCAAATTCAACTCACCTGCTCCGCCTGATCACTCGAACGGGCGTCCGACGCTGGCACACGCCACAGCGGTGGTTCTGATGTGCCTTAAATCACCTCTCCGCAGAATATCTTGGGTCTGTATGCTCAAATAACGCAGTATTTGAGAAATAACGCCCAGAGCTCACACTCTGAGTGCAGCCCAACAGCACCGAAGCACCGGTAGGCTAAACATTCTGAACCTGGCAACAAGGCTGACCCAAGCAACAGCACGGAACCCTTCTGCACCTTCAGCGTGGACATCAGCGTAAGGAAACACAGACCTCCTCGATCCAAATTTTAAGCGAGAAACGCAAAAGGTCACCCAACCGGCTTGTTTTCAGCAAGCTAAAGGAGAAATTAAGGCGACAACCGGGTGCATCCAGAGTTAGTCAGATCCTGAAGGCAGTTCCTTGGGGGAACGGAGGAGCAACGCGCCAGATGAGGGCTGCCTTACAGCGCACCCCTTAGAGGCACTGCTACGGAAGGAAGGCAGAAGGTTGGAACTCGAAAGAACTCGCAAGGTGCCCGTTAAGGGGGAAATCTTTCATTTTTTTCTCAGCAGAACCTCCCCACTTCCCCCCCTCCCCCCAAGAAGGCAGCCCGGGGACTCTTTGCTTCCTTAGGGAGAGGGCAGGGACGGGGCAGGGTGGTGGGACAGATGGCCAGAGGGTCGGATGGACGGACAGACAGCCGGACAGAGGGCCCAGCAAGGCCTGACGAAGGGCTCAGGAGCAGGAGGGAAGGGCAGGGCGAGGGGAAGGGCAGAGAAGTACAAATCTTTTTTTCCTTGTGATAACTTTTCTTGACCAAAAAACACGATTGTGAATGAGGCAAAATGAAAGATGAAACATGGGGACGTGCGGATACTCACGATGATGCAGCCTTCTATCTGCATGTTCACCTGCTCATAGAGCCACACCTGGATCCTCGACCTCTGCAGAACGAAGGAGGAGAGTAAGTCGGGCCACAAACACTGAGCACTTTTGTTCTCTCATGTGTTCAGAAATACCTGCTAGCCACAGCCACGACAGCTCCCAAACGCTCCGAGGAGCAACTCTCAGGGGCAGTTTCAATGAGCAATCTGACATTTGAGCGTTATACCATCGGGTGAATACTACACATTCGGTGAAGAACACGTTTCCAGTCACAAGGGAACACCCCTGCACGCCCGGCTACACGAGGGGGAAACGCTGGGCTCCTTGTGCCCACCAGCACGCCGCACAGCTCTCCATCCCCCACAAACCCGTCCCGGGACACGGCCAGGAGCCGAAAACTCACCGAGGGGAATCCCCAGACCCTCCCCACTCCCCCCACACCTCCCAAATCCCCATCCCCGCCCCCTCCCCGCGGTACTCACGTTCTGCAGATAGCGGAAGATGAGGTTCTGGGGCGCTGCGTTAAGGGCTCAGCACGGGGACGACAGTTCCGGGCTCGGGACAAGGCCCCAAACCCCACAGCGAGGCCTCAGGGCCCCGCGACAAGGCCTCAAGGCCCGGGCCGAGCCCCCTGAGGTCCGAGCCGCCCCCAACCCACCTCCCCGGCACACCCCAGCCGCAGGAAGGATACGATGGGCTGCACAATCACCTTCTGCACCTTCTGGTCCTGCTCGCGGTACGCCATGGCTGCTGCCGCCTCGCCGCTCCCGCTCCCAGCACCGCAGGCAGAAGAATCGAAGGCTGATGGTAGAACAGGGCTTCTTGGGGTGAAGGGAAAGCGAGGGCAGGTGGGTGCAGTCTCTGAGCTCTCCTCCTGATTTTGCTTTTTCTCCCCCATTACTGAGCTGGCAGAAGTCCCCGTGAAGTCCTTTGGCACGATGAAGGCCTGCGTGAGCTCCAGCAGCAGTTTCGTCGGCGGAGGTTTTCCCTGGTGGGGCCGGGGCGTCACAGCACACACACACACACACACACACACAGACAGAGACGCGTGGTTTTGTCCAAACATTAAGTATTTACAACAAATTCGACAAGCGCTTTTCCTCTGCCAGCAGCAAATGCCTGAGGGCCCCCACAGCTTCACAAATCATAGCGGGAAGAGCCTACCGTGCCGCGAAAAGTTCGGAAAATAATTCAAAATTGACCTGCTAGGGGAAAAAAAACGATGGCTGGTGGCAGGGTACACAATACACCCGAATCTCAGCTCTGTCCTCCGCAGGGTCAGTGCCCACGCCCAAGCGCGATGCTGATGGCACCCGAACATTTGCTGTAGCAGGCAGCAGAGCCAGCAGCTCAGGGGAGCAAGTTTTAAAACCAAGAGGCACTTAAACAACCTTTCATCGACCCCGTAACTGCGGCAGAGTCCCGACTGCTCGCCCCGGAGTCCTCACACCAGCAAAAAGCACCAACCAAAGCCTGGGGGAACTTTGGTACAGCACAAGAGAAGGGAGTGGGGGTAGCGGAGCCGCATGGCAGAGCTGCTGCTTTTCACCATTTGATCCCCCCTGATAATTGAAAGGAAGGCTGGGTGGGCTGACCCCCACCCCCACTCCTGGCAGCAAGTTTGGTCCACAACACACTGCAATAACGATTCTGCTCCCTCCCACCCCTACAGCTTCATCATCTGACACGGGTACAGTCAAAACAATGGCATACACGAGTAAAAGTCAAGAGTTGACATAGTAACTCCAGGATTTGGCTATCAACTGTCCGAGAAATCAGAACACCGAAGCTTCACAATGTGCCCAACATCGAGTTGTGCCAAGGGCGGAGGAAGGAAGAAGCTTTACGTTTAAGCCTTCAGAGCATCGCTCCATCAGAAGATCGATTTGCAGCCACCATGGCGTGCCAATGGAGATCTTTCTGTGCCAAAAGAAGTGCTTTGTCCTCTCAATATCGAAGGTAACCACCTGTAGTTACAGAACGGATGCACAAGACCTTAACTCTGACCAGCAGGGAAATTTAGGACAACTGAGTGCAGATCCTGCCAATTTCTACCACTTCGGACCGTGCTTTAAGTCTCATTGCAAAGCCTCAGTTAGAAAACGGATCACCTCAGGGTATCTAACAAGAAGAACAGTTTTAATTTTTTTTTTTTTTTTTTTTTTTTAATTCTACCATAGGACTACACAGTTCAACTGTCAATCATCTCGGAGAGTTCAAGGAGGAGGTCATCCTCGTCCTTCCCTGGGTCTAAGTCGATTTCGGCTTCCAGTCTGCCTCCTGAGATTTCCCAAAGTAGCTTCTCAAAATCTTCATCCGCAGATAAGGGCGCGTTCCCTGTGGAACTCAGCCGGCGTGTCCGTGCCTCTTCTAGCTGGGAAGAAGCTGAGGTCGAGGTCTCGAGATCCATCTCCATCTGCTCCTCAAATCTTTCCGGGCTTCCAAGACGCACTTCAGGTCTTGGGAGAGCAAGAAAGAACAATCAGGATATGCCATTTCTTAACGGGAAATCCCTTTCCTGCAAACCGGCTCTTAAAACTGTAGGCAAGCCCTCCTATGCTTCAATCTTACACAGGGATTGTTATCAATCAACCCAGGGCTACATTTAGAGCCCGATGCGTTACCAGGTACATTTTTCAGTCTGGGGGTTTATCTGTGAAGCCAGGGCACCTGGAGTTGAGGTGGCATTCTTGAGGACCAAAAGGCAGAGGACACTACTCATCATCTATCACCTCACGAGGAAGTAGAACTTCACCTCATCCTCGTTCAGGTATTCAGACAACCCAAGAAGTCACCGGAAAGCTGTGCTGACTTGCAGCATTTCAAGAAAGCCTAATTAAGCAATCCTGCTAGCTGCTAGAAAGTGGTTTCAGGTGACTTATTCCTTTGATGGATTTGGGCTTTAATTATCTCAGAACCCTCATTTTTTCCCACATGTGACAGAACTTATGTTTCCCTGGGGATATACACTGATTAAGAAAAAGAGCAAGTTGGGGTTGTCACCTGTTTGGGGGATTTTCTTCAAGTCTGATGGCTGGGACGTGCTCCGGCACGTCTGAAACACCCTAGAAAGCAGCAAAACAGTATTTATGACACATGGGTAAAAGATTCCTTAATAGCTTTTTCCTCCACACTGCTTCTCCTCTGGCATTGCGGAGCCGTGGCCAAAATACAAAACCAAGGTGCTCCTGAAGAAAGTTCACATTCACCTGGAGGTTACTCATGATCTGGTGTCTTTTAAGAACATGGCATTAATGGACAAAATCCCCCACACCAGAGAAATCACAGCATCAGAGTACCGGTTAAAGAGTGCCATTCATCTCATAAATACAGAAGGGTTCTACAAGCATCCTGGAGACAGCTACTGGATTTCAAAGGAAACAGAAGGCCTGCAGAACGTTTGAGTTTTCCACCTTTTCAAATAGAGGAGGGTAGAAATTTAACAAGGGATCCATCGCTGCATTAGCCCCTGGCCTTACCATGGCTGCTTTTCTGGCTGGAGGTCCCATCATGTCAGCATCAAAGGCAGTCTGTAGTTCCACAGCTGCTATGGCAGAGGGATAACTCCCAGGTGCCTTACGTTTCAGTGCCTTCTTCTTGGGGAAAGTGACGTTCCCACGCGAAGGCTTCGCAGGTGTCATAAAGTTGGCTAGAGTAAAAGCAAGAGAGAACTGATACAGTCTTGCTCTGCCTCAGGAAAAATCCAGGTTCTCTTAATCATTTCCACAGTCCTTCTACACACTTAAATGCATTTGGCCAGCACAATTACACCGCCATTGCCTGGATTCTCAGGAATCTTTTCCACATAGGAAACTCTGTCTACCAACAAGCCATACAAAGGAACAAAGAAACCGAAGAGCTACAGTAAATAATAATCCAGGACAAGGGACACCTCCGACACATAGCAATCCTAAGTGCAAGCTAGGTTCACAAATATAGACAGCTTTTATATTTAAAGTCCTGCTCCCGCTAGGAAAGGAAAAAGCAGCAGTTATAGTAGGACAAGAGTGTATGCAACTGTTGTACCAGCTTCCTCTCCCTTGCAGTGATGTCCCACAGTTAAGCTGTTCTACAAAGTCCACACTTGTAGTGGCATTTTCTAGTCTCCCGTTCCTTACCTAACATCTGGCTGGCAGGAAAAGAAACAAACTAAGAAAAAGAAAGTACACCCTTCGCTTCGTAGCATTGCGTGGCAAAATGCACCCAGCCAGAGTTACAGCATGAGAATTGTCATCTTCTGTCTGTATTTCAGAAGACAACCTAAGTAACTCTTAACCTTCAACACTTACTTTTAGCTTCCTGGCCCTGAAATTGAGCTGCCACTTTCCCTGCTGGTTCAGTATTAAAGAAGCCAGCAGTAGATTTGACAGCAGCTTCCTCCTGACGAAGCTTCTCTTGTTGTTTTCTCTGTTGCCACTTCTCCCACCGTCTCTCTTCAAAGCTCTTCTCTGGACATTTACGAGTTCCACTCTGCTGAGTGGGCTAGAAGGAAAGAAAAGGAGTGCATGAATAGGACAAAAAAAATAAATAAAATCCGTGGAGATTTCGTTAAGAAAATCTGATCAGCAATCCCTCCAAAATGGTCTTGATGTGGAACAGCATATTAATCTCGTTCAGGTTACTGTTGTGTTTTTTTTTCTCCATAAAATTCTGCCTGTAACAAGAGCCATGCTTTACTACGGACACAGTCTCACATATCTGCAATATCCACTATGGCAAGCTTCTTTAAACAGCTAGGATGTTCTGCTGTACATCTATTTATCACATTCTTTTTAAGCAGCAGAAAGTCATACAAGTTCCCCTATACAGTATCCACTGACAGATTGATTTCCTTGAACACAGAACTCTGGCCTTCTGTATTAAATCCTTCATGTCTGACAGATCAAGTCAGTAAGAACAAAAAGAATTCCCTCCACGTTAACTGTGTACATTTCAGCTGGTGCTAACAGGGTTTCTTTGTTGCTGTGGTATAAACAGACTGATTCCAAGTTTGAGGATTACAGAGTTGTCTGGAAATGCTGCTGGCGATAGGATTTAGACTGCACTGCAGCTCCTACCAGCTGCTGAAGGGTAAGAACACACTCAAGAGGGTGGCACACGGTGAGTAACAAAACTTGTCAGAATTATCAGAAATTGTACGAATGTATGTGTGTCTTCACAGAGGACTCACCTGTACATCAGGTCCAGAGGAAAGTTTAGGAAAAGGCCGGTTCAATTCCACTGCCTTCTTTTCTTCTTTTTCAGGTGCTTTAAAAAAAGACAAAAAAAAAGTGTTGTCAACGGCAGAAATAAAGAAAGCTGGGTACTTGTTTCCTTTGTGCATTTATTTCCTTGTGTCCCATGAGAGAGAGAGAGAGAAAGGCTACAATGTGCAAGCCATTCAGCATTTATCCATGAAGCAGATCCTGAGCAAACTGAACTTGCTCAATATGGGAAGCACCTCACTGGGGCAGGCATTAAAGCATCTTATTACCTGTTAGTTTTGTGCTCCATAAAGATTTCTGCTCTGCTGGGGCAGGTCCGGGTTGTGCTGAGGGAGCTGGCACATCTCCTTCACTCTGCTGCATCCGCAGAGCTTTCTCACGCTTTATTTCTTCCAAGGTTTTAACACGCACTTCTCCTTCCGGCTTGACTTTTCCTGCCGGCTCCTTCGCCTGCCCTTTGCTGGGCCCGGACAGAGCGAGCTGCTTCTTGGACTCACCCTGAATTTTGCTCTTGCTATGGCATTCTCCTGCTTTTTTCTTCTCTTCTACCAAGCGATTATTCTTTTTTTCGGACAAGGCTTCAGAGAAAGTTTGGATGCGACCTGCACGAGCAGCTCTTGCCCCTGCGCTGGAATCTTCAGTTTTACCATGCCCTTCAGCCTCGGCTTTGGCTTGAGTTTCGCGTCTCTGAAGAGCTTTCTCACGACGGATTTCCTCCAGTGTTTTCACATGGATCTCTCCCATCGGCTTGGCAGCCTTCCCTGTCATCATCAAGAAATGAGGAGAAGCACCAACATTTAAAGAGAGTCCAGCAATATTTTAAGTCTCCAAAATTTGTCAGAGCACTAAGGAAAACTCATCTTGAGCGTTCCCAATAATGCATCTTAGAACAATGCAATCCTTAGAACAACATTCTCCTCCTCCTCTGAGCCACTTGTATTTTGAAGACCAGCCCTATCCAGAGAGAACTGCTACACAGAAATGCTGCTTTACTTTATTACTTTTTCAGACTGCATTTCAAATTCCTGCTCCTGGCAGTGGTTCTATTCTAATTGTACGTAACGGTTCACAGAAGCAGCTAAAAACCTCGACAAGGCACAAGTAGAAAATAAACACACACCTAGAGCCAGAGTTCTGATAGTGGCTGTCAGAAGAGCTTCAGCACTCAAGCAAGAGGCGTCAGTTCTTTGTTTTCGTTTAAATTAGTTTGTAGGGATGTATGAAAGCAGTCCAAGTTCGTGGAAAGGAAGGAGGAGAAAGCATATTTAATATCTAGCTGTTACCTCTCTCAGTACTGGTCTGCTTAGGAGGTAATCCCAGCCTGTCCTTCAGAGACTTGGGAACTCGAACTGCAAAACAGAAAAAGAACGAATTAGGGAGGCTGCATAATGTCAACTTCAGGTTCACATTTCAAAACAAGACAGGAAAGGTGACTTTGAATCCCAGTGATTACGACCTCAGCCAACATGCAAAAAGAAACATCACTGGAAAAGGACAAACAGAAAGACTAAATACGAAACCCAGGAATCCAATCCAGATGCCCGTTTAGTACCTGTCTCTCTCTTGGGTGCTTTGTCAGCATTTCCCGGAGCCTCTACCTTCTTCCCCAGCCTTTCAGCAAGGCTGCGCTTCACTGGAAGGCTGCTTACATCATCTTCAGAGAAAACAAGGAATATTGTAAGAACTTTTCTTTGCAGGAAGGTTTGAGAACAGTCAACAATAAGCTTCTCTTTTTCAAGCATATTTTCATAGAATTGCCTTTCAGCTGCTAAATGATTTTTTTTTTTTTTTGCCATTTCTGCCGTCAACACAGATCTCCACTGCAATGTATTTTCCTTTCATACATCCCAAATACTCTTTAATGCAGTCATATATAGAAGGCAGCACCTACGTAACAGCTCGTAAAAAGTTCTCACCCGCGGAGGCTTTCCGTTTTCCTTGTCTATCAGCAAGATCTACTCGAACCACAGGTTCCTCCCCTAAAACAAAAGGGAATTTTTTTTTCTATTTCACAGAAACCAGTAGCCAACAGAAATATTATCCTGTTAGCCCATGTCCAAAAAACCCCAGTCAGACACTCTTTTGACAGCTAAACCACATAAACTCATATTTTAACTATAATTAACATGGAAAAAAAATATTAATAGTCTCAGTGCTTGCTTCAAATTCCAGCTGAGATAGTGGAGAGTGAATCTGAGTCTGCTTGACACCTATACTTTGTGCAGAACAAAGCTGCATAAGCAAGCAGAATATTCTTAGGTGCAAATGCTGAGAAATATTCCTTTCTAAGGTGAATGTCTACGAGTAAAAGTACTTCCACACTTTTTTCCCTTTAAAAGGCATTTGCACAGCTCTAAACAATTTATACACAAACTCCTGTCATACTGTGTCCACACCTGCCACTGTACGCCTCTTTAATGCTTCAGAAATTGCTTCTTATATAGCACTGGCTTCTACAGCTCGCTCTTCTCGTTACTCTTCTGGTTTTCAGTTACCCCCCTATTGGCATACTGACACTTTTTTTTTTCTCTCCTGCCACTGCACTTAACCTGAGCACCAAATCTTTCCAGTACAACCAGGGACTTTAAGCATAAAAGCACGTTTTGAACAGAAGGCAGCACCAGAAGGCTAACATGGGTGAATTGTTTTAATTATTGCTTAACCCTCCAGTTTAGGAGTAATGAAATCAAAACAAAAGCATTCATTATTACCTTTCTTGGAAGACACTGTCACAGTTCTCACCACTGTCCGGACGTTTTCCTCTTCTGGAGCAGGAAAAATCATAGAATCAACGGGACGAAGAGAAGATCTTGAAGAACCTTCTGTTCAGAGCAACCAAAACGTAAGGAAGTTTACCCAACATAAAAAACTATCACAAAGAACAAAAAACTTTAAATGACTTGTTACTGTCAAAAATACAGCAAGCAGAGCATGTAAAGAAGAGAGGTGACTAATTTGCCTCTGGTTGCCCTTTGAACTCCCATTTAGAATACCAGCTGGCTGAGAATCAGGTTGCTTTATGCCCCCAGCTAAAAATGGAAGTCTGTCCCTCAAGCAGCTCCCAGTCACCATCACCTGCCGTGAACAGGATAAGAAAGTAGGCAATATTAACTCACCACCGTGTCTCTTATTTTTTTCCTTCATCTTCTGCCATTTGATTTCCTCAAGTGTTTTTATTCCAAAATTCAGATTGCCCTCTGAAAACAGGAAACAGTTCATGAGACAGGCTTAGAGGCACTCACTGAGGACCACAGGTCCTCAGGCTTCTTAGCGCTCAGGAACTTTCTGAAGTATTTCGAATAAAGCCTGTCAACACTCCTCACAAGTGAAAGAGCCATAGAACCAATGGCATTTTGCCCCTCCTTTCATCCTTCAGGGTTCAAAATGTAGTTTTAATTTTAATCCATTTACACGATATTAGATCCCTCTATTGTTAGATATGGCTTATCAACAGTGGTTGCAAGGCTGCACGTGCAGCCATTTAAACTCCATGCTGTGGCCCTGTTTTGTTCTCCAAAAGTAAAGAAAAGGAGTTCACCTTTCTGACCCAATGGGCACATGATGGTATTAATGGCAGAAATGAGATCATGGAAATAACCGACTCCATTCAGCACCCCTACATTTTGTTGTGTTTTTACACCACGCTGCTTTTGACTTAACTGTCAAGTTCTTCTGATTTATCCTACTAAGGTGCTGGCATACCTTGTTTAGTAGTAGTAGAACTGCCTTTCCGAGTGGAAATCACCCGTAATCCATTTTTGCCTTCCGCAGCTGGATGCTGGACGGGAGTTTTAGTTTCTTCTCCTTCCTCAGAAAGTTGGTCTGAAGGGGAAAAATCGATTCAGTTATGCATAGACCAGGTTGGTCATGATTACGTAGCTCATGCAGTGACACTTCAGCCCATGGTTCATATAAAAAACTTTGTTGCTGTTTTGTTTTTTTGTTTGTTTGTTTGTTTGTTTGTTTGTTTTTAAACAGCTACACTGACCTGATGAACTCCTAAGTAGAATACACTAGGACAAAACATCTAGGACTCTAGATTCTCTCTGCAGCTTTAACTACTACACAACACATTGCTCTTCAGACAGAAAAAAGAAATTTCCTTCCTAGTTTCACATAGAACTTTACACAAAAGACCAGCTAAAGCCAGGAGTGGTTCTAAGCTTTCCTCCAACGTTTCAGCTTCTGTCCACTGACTGCCAGACAAAGCCACCAGTGACCTGGCCAGACTGCCTGCCCTATTGCTAGTCAGACCTCAGGTCATCTGTGATTTATACATTCATTTACAGCACAAATTCCTTCAAGAACCAAAGATTTAACACATTCATTTACAGCACAAATTCCTTCAAGAAACAAAGATTTAACACATTCATTTACAGCACAGATTCCTTCAAGAACCAAAGATTTACACAATCATTTACAGCACAAATTCCTTCCAAGAACCAAAACATGCTCACCATCATCATCTTCATCATCATCTGCAGCATTGATTACAACTGGAGGGTGTGTAGGGCTTGGGACATTTTCAGAGTTTTCCACTTTCGTCACCCCCTTAGCTGTGGAGAGGGATTTGACTGGACAGAAAGTTTGTTTTGCTGCAGTGACATCTGAGCCACTTTCAGATCATTGTCCGCGCACTCAGGCGGACTTGGCAGTGTAGCTAGAGGAAGAGGAGGATCATCGGTAATATGGCAGTTTAAAACTTTGACCACAATGCAAAGAGATGGTAGCAAAGGCAGATAACCCGCACAGACAACGAGTTCAGCATCTCCTTTTGCCCATCCCATCACTGCTTACGCCGTGAACAATGACTTCCCTTCGAACAACAACACATCTCCCTACCACCCAGCAAAAGAGGAAACAACAGGAAGCAAACTGCAAGGCAAACATCACACTAAGCAAAGAGAAGCTGAGCACGAAAGCAGAAAACAAACACCAGCAGTACACTCGGTGCAGTACACCTATGACTGCAGACCTTTTCCTGCACTCACAAATGAACAGTTACCTGACGCCCCCTACAGGATTGGCACCCACTAAGTACTACTCAAAATTAATTCTTCAGCGCTTAAAGAAAAAGGACCTAAACTCACTCTTGCTTGGTGGTAGGAATTGTCCATCGATGTAACGTCCCTTTGCATGATGAAAAGCACAGTTGGCTTTCTGACAGCCTCCCGGCTGGTTCTCCCAGTAGCAAGGAATCTCACTGCGCTTTTTCTGAAGACAGAAAGAAAGAAAAGCTCGTGATAACATGCACCTGAGGCTTGCAAAGAGATGCACAGCTCCAGATCGTGACAGCTGTCACAACACAGTGCTGAAACATCATTCCAAAGGTCAGTTTCTCAGTTAAGTGTAGTATTTCTGGGCATATTCACAAAGTTTGCATAAGCTGTAACCACTATGCACATTTAGTTTGGTCATCACTCAGTTTGAGAAGACAGGCACTCTCAGACATCAGTTGAGGGTGGCTTAAACTAATACACCTAGGATTATACTAGGATTATTCAGAGGGAAAAAGAACATCTGAAATTGCCTAGGTTAACCCTGTCTAGAACTACTTCTTGGAGACTTAGTTCTGCTGCACCTTTAACTTTCCCCACTTCCTACCCCAGGCAGCTACAACAGCGTTATCTGAAGGACTGTGGGTCAGAAGACACCTGATAGTTCATTATCAAGCCTGCTCCCATGAGGATAGAACAGCCTGTTTATTACCCCCCTGCTCCAGCAGGTTTTAGCAGTCTATTTAACAGCTATTCTGCATCTCTTGAGAAAACTGTCAGCATCTAATAAAAAAAAATAAACAAATATCTTGCTAAGACATACCTAAGGCATTGATTTTATTTCCCTCTGCTTCCTCCCACCCCCTCTCTTGGTAACAGAAACCAGTATGATTTTGAAGCAAACAAATCTATCCTGCAAAAGCACAATCAGTACACCTACGGCACTGAAAAATGCTTTTGTGGATTTATTTTGAGAACACATTGTTAGGCACTCACGTCAATTTCCATGTGTCTGAATCGGCAGACATTCCTGAAACAACGACCCTCCTGCCACAGCTTGCAGACCGTCTCATTGCCCAGAGCAGCTTCGCAGTGGCGGTAGGCACATTTGTCTCCCTGGAACCAAAAGGAAACCAACAAGGAAAATAGAGTACAGCCTCAAAAATGGCCATGCTGCTGCCTAATGGTGCTACAACTGAATTCACAATCTATCTGGTTCTCAAGTTAACCAAAGACCAGTGTGCTTCCTCCTCCTAATCTACTCCTTCCTGAAAAAAAGGGGGAAAAAAAGCAAAGCAAAGGAAAGCCAGCCATACCTTGCTACAGGTAGAATAGAAATAGAAGTAGCAATCGTCTCCTTGTTTAGACATGCCGACGAGTTCTGCTAACAAGCTCGGGTTCTCTCCACAGGGACTTCCTCTGCTCTTGGAGAGAGCTGTCTTCACCCTTGCTTGGGCTGAAAGTCTTCTACTGGCTTGTGATCAGTGAAATCTTCTTTTTAAAAGTAACCCGAAAGAAAGTAACAAGTGAAAAATAATGAGGAACGGACATTTTTCCAGCTTTCTTCAGTTAATCAAATCAAGTTATCAGTCTCTCAAAGAGAGCAAAGCCTTGAAATCAGCTGTTACATGAACTAACTAAATATTAAAGTTCTGTAAAGCTGCCAGGAGCTTTGTCAGCAAGCGTTCTCTTCCACATCCTCAATAATATGACCTGGAGCACATCTGGAAGCCTGAAAATGGAGTCACTCCTTAAAAAACCACCTGATGATACATGCAAGTCAATAATCAACTATGGCTACAAATAACTTCTCTAGAACACAGTTAGGACGCATTAAACAGCACGTTCCAGGCCCTGTGGGTCTTCGATTTCACCTACCTGGACAACCTCAGCAAAGTTATCGATCTTCAAAGGCTTCCAGTTAACTGCTCCTGTAGGCCGAACCAAGACTGAATCCGTGAATTAATAATAAAGGGGTAGGAAGAATTTTCCTCCTCACTTTGCCAAGGGAACCTCTCATCCACAATTCAAACATAGGATGCGCTTTTAAACAGCTTATAACTAAGAGAGGAAGCAAGTCCATTTGAATGCTCTCTCAGACTGGATGCAGCCAGGGTTAGTTAGCTCTTCAAAAAAATAAAAAACAAAAACCAAAACAAACAAAAAACAAAAAAAAAACAGTGCATTTAGAGATGAACTCGTGATTCAAAGTGGCTGCAAAAATGAGGCTCCATCTTCCACAGCCGGACAATTTAACTTTTTTTTTTTTTTTTTTTAATTTAAAATTCAGCATGTTCCAATCTCTGGTCTTCAAGATTTCTTCACCTATTAAGAAAACACAAAAGCCTTTCCCCGTCTTTATTACCTGTACAGCAAAAAACATACCAGTGCATCTAAAGCCACAGATGTGCATACGCATACACACATCTGTGTTTATACACACACGAGGAGGGAGTGAGAGAAAGTTAGCTAGAGCGACAGTGAAAATCAGAATTTTTGCCTTTTCGACACAGAGAGCGCGTAAAAATTCTCTCATTTTGAGGGAACTAGAAAAAAATGGAGGCTCTACAAAAGATTTTGATGAGTATGCCTTCGAGGCCGATGCTTTGTAACATGAGGGATCTGGGGGCCAGCACACAAATATGCATACGGATGTACATGCATACAGGATAAACATATCTATGCACACAAGCGTGCACAGTAGATGTTGTATGATCTCCATATCGAGAACAACTCGTAGCCCTGATCAGACACGTAGAGTTGCAATCAATTAACAGCAGCAAGACAGCAGATCAAGGGTACAGCAAGCTTTGAGAGGCAGGGGAATGCTCACTTTGCCAGTGGCACGGCTGCATGATACCAAGGATTTTGAATTACTTTGATTTTTTGGAAGCAATTTGGTTTTTCTTTCTGCGCTGTAGCAAATACCACAGGTTTGCCATCACGTGCTGTTCCCTAATCCATATATCCATCATCATCCATTGCTGCAGGATCATGAAAGGTTAGAGAAGACGACTTAGGTCCAATTTAACAGCCAATGAGTTTTCGATGAGCAGAGCTGCAACAGATTTTATTTCGCCACAAGCATTTTTTTTTCTTTTTTTCTGATATGAAGCTAGAAATTTTGATTTTTTTTTTTTTTAAAGACACTAAATGTCACAAAACCTGCAACCAGACCAGATAAAGTTCAATTCAGAGTGATTCTGAATCCTTTCATTAAAACGCTGCACATTTCTGTGCAAATTATTGCTGACTCTTCTGGACAAAAGTGGATGAAATAGTTCTTACAAATTAATAATAAAAGGTTGGAAGCTTTTACTCACACGAACACTAGTGAATTTTCCAGGAAATATTGTTTTGGCAGGGAATTTTCCCAAATCTAAAATAAAGAGAGGAAAAGTTGGGTTCTCATATTAGTTACTGCTTTTGACTGCTGGACAAAGGGAATAAAAACAGTAGTTAAGTGCAAGGTTTCCTTCTCTTCTTTAGTATGGATAGGAATCGTCACTTCGGACCTTTAGCACCTTCAGAAACACACCCAGTGCCATGCAGGTTCCTCTGCAGCTACTTCTAACAATTACTGGTGCTCCTTAGCATGGAAGTTTGACTCAAAACACTCTCCAGATTTAGCTCTTTTGACTGCCCAAGGAGCTCATCATTTTGCTTGTTGCCTTCCATTTTCCTGAACAGACCGGGAACGCTGTTCAGAATCTGAATGGATCTGGTCTAAGGAATGGGAAGAAAGCAAAACCAACGATACCTTGCAGTATTCCAAATTCCAAAATAGCAGTCTCATTTTAAAAAGGACCTCAAAAGCTTTTTTTTTTTTTAAACTGACATCTGCTAACAGAGCAATCCAAGCGCTAAACCAACTGAAGTTGCCCCTGAAAGCCTGAATAAAAATGAGTAAATCTGGTGCACTCAGCAGGTCTGTAATAGAAGTTGGTAAGGGTTTTAGATTTCTTTTTTTTTGCTCCAGGGTGCTGGTAAAATTTTTGCATTAAGAGATTTTGAACCTTTTGTACCAAAGAATTAGAGATGCGCTACAGTGCCAGTAGCTGGGGGTCTGGAAATACACACCAACAAGTGTCATAAGCTTTGCCTTTGCTGAAGGAAGATGAATAGTACAAAGAAAATCTGTCTAGTTTGTTTTACAGGCTTGTCTTTCTCAGTACGGAACAAACTGACCTCCCTGGTCGAACTTTGCAGTGCCTATTCTGCCTTTGTCCTGCAGAGAAGAGCAAGAAAGGAACAAATCTATTTTTGCACCCCAAAAACGCATTAGAGGAGGATTATCACACCCACCTAAGGGTACTTCCTTGTTTGTTTATAAAGCACAAAGCATTTCTCTTGGACAGTCTCTGTTGCTGGCCTCTTTTGTGCCTTCCATTTATAATAAAGATATTAAGATGCTTACCCCTTGCTTGTTTGTTTTTTTGTTTGTTTGTTTGTTTGTTTGTTTTTTTAAAGAACAGTGGAAGTGGAGAGTCGGATGACAAGCAAGAACAAACACTAGAAACTCCTTGTTCTGCCCCTGCTTTTTAATCACCCAGCATCACCCCGGCTGCAAAACAGCCTCTGCTGATTTACCTGCTTGTTAAAGCACCCCACAGGCTGCAAGTGCGGTGTGCTAGCTGTCAAGTTATATTTAACGGTGCACACGTAACCATTCATCTTCCCACAGTCGAAGCACAGAACAGCCTCTTGCTAACAGAACTCATCCCTGCTGCTGCAAGAAACCTCAAGGCCTGCAGGAAAACCTCAAGCTAAGAGTTCCAAAGCAAAAGCAGAAAACGCATCATTTGTACTCTTTCTATTTGAGGGAATTCTAGCTGCTAAACGCTGCCTACATCTGAGGGCACGTTCTGAGGCTGCCGGGAAGGACACTCAACACCCACTGACACCAGGAGTGCAAAGATGCCAGCCAAGAAGGCAAAGGTTAGAGCTGAACGCTGCCTCAGCTTCCTCCAGCAGCCAGCTGGGGGTCACCTGTCAACACGCTCTCTGAGACTCGGAGCCCCGAGTTACCGCAGCCGCCACGTACAGCTGCTCCTTGCTGGCCCAAACTATTTGAAGAGTCTTCAAACTTCAGGGACCTGTTTTACGACAGCCTCAAGATCAAATTCATCTGTTCCTGAAGGCGCTGATCGTCCTGCTGTTTCTGTAGCTGTCAAAGAACAATCCTGAACCGAGGCACTCGTCTGATCAAACAGTGCTTCGGCACAGATTTGTCTTTAGCTTGACACATCAAGGTGAAGACGAATCGATTCTTGCAAGCAACCTCTCAAGCAGGGATCTAATAAGGTGACCAAAACGACAGATCTGTTGTGCAGATCTGAGCACGTCACTCTGCAGGGAATCACTTTCAAGCCTAAGATGTTTCACCCATCTCCCTGCCCCAGAGCGACACAAGGAAAGCTCTTAAGCAATTGCTAGCCTCTCCTCAGTGCTCACGAGTCCCAAATCACTAATTTTACAATATATAAACCATGGCAGCTGGCACCTAGATGGCACACGGTGACACTGCACACGTTGGCAGTGTTGTCAGGAGCTGGAAAGTCAGGGGTGAGGGGGTTAAGGGAAAACCACACATCAGTTTAGCAACTTGGCTCCCGTAGGATACTTCCTACGGCAGGAGTTTTAGCAAAGTCCCTCCCTCAGAGGGACCTGCTGGCTAATTAAAACGGGACTTCTGCTGGAGCAGTCAGAAGGCAGCAGGGTATCAGGAGATATCCAGTGGGCATCACTGTCAGTCTGTGGCAGTTTGGGGTCCAGGTATCAGTGGTTATGCGTGGTTTTCTCTGCTTCACTTTCTCCAAAGCTGTGAAAAAATAGTTCTTTTACAGCACTGTACAGTCACACTTTACGGATGGAACCAGCTGCATCAACTTCCAGTACGACGGTGTTGGAAAAAGGTGCCTTTGGTGGTCAGGAGCACAACAGCTCTGGTGAGGTGTTATTTAAGTGTGTTCTTACATCTGAGTTTCCTCATAGCAGTATGTAGCTGAGGGGGTCCAGGTTTCCCAGGTAAGATTGATGGTTTTTCTCCTACCAAGCACCAGCTCAGTATACAAAGCTCGTTAATAACACCCAAGCGTGTAGATGTTAAACTGAAACTGCTTTTAAACCTATTTGTTGTTACGAAAATAGCTTCATACACCATCTTCACAGGGTAAAAATTCACATGGAAGGACAGAAAAACCCAGAAGCGCTTCCTGAGCTTCAGTTTACCAACAGCACCATCGGATTTAGATCCTGGCCTGGCAGCCAGGATGCAGGGTCTGTAAGCATTGCTGCGATGTGCAAGTGCCAAGGCAGGTTTCTGGCCTGCCCTGAATAAAATACCTTTTTTTTTTTTAATACAAACAGCGTGCCAGGTACGCTGTAATGCCAATGTGCCAGCTCAATAGAGGATGTCAAACAACAGAGGCGTTTATCCTAATTTCTGGCATGAAAACACTTTTAACAGCATTCTTTTCATGAAGAAACCCCTCTCTATCTTCTCCAATGCTCCAGGATCTGCTGCAGCTGCAGCAGCCGCGCTGGTACAACCCACATCTTTGCCAAATCTTTTCAGTAATTGTGCTTTACCTCGGCAATGTTGAGGTCACTCCTCTTCCTCCTCCAGCTGAGCAAGCAGCTCGCTGGCTCTGCCACACCGCGGGTGCGGAAGCGAAAGCTGGGAACACAGGAGTCAAACTCTCAGTGCTCACGAAGCCACCAGGGCAGAGGGCTGACACAGAGGCACCCCGGATCCGCTCTCCCTCCCCGCTGCGAGGCTCGCAGCAGCCCCAACCCGAAGCGCACACAATGCTTCGCATGGTGATGTCACCGCTGATTCTGAGTCCCCACGTGAGGATCTGCCTCACCACTCTCAACGTTGGTGTTTTATTTTTTTGTTTGTTTGTTTGTTTTTTTTTCTTTTAAACATTCACAGCTTTTGGGAAACCATTTCGCTAGGGAAGAAGTCCCACACGAGGGAAGTCCGTGCTTTTCTTCCAGGCAGTGGCACGTGCTTTAACACGCCGCGTTCGACAAAGCAGCTCTCCCCGTTTTGCTCAGTGGCAACAGGCACGACTGCAACGCACACAGCTGTAGGCAGCACCTGCAGGTCCCAAACCCTTAACCCGTTTTTAGAGAGCACCAATTTTTTAAGTAGTGCTTTTCCCTTAATCCATGACCCCTTCTTTCCTTTATTTCTATCGGGTGGCTCTCCTCCATTTTCCTCCTCAGTGTCTGAGCAGACACTGGGAATCGTTTCCGGAGGAAGGGCACTGCTGAAGCTCCTCCATCTACTCTCCGAGAAAAGAGAGTATGTTAAAGAATACATCTTTCCTTTCTTTTCCCTTTTTTAAATACAATTTCTGAAATCAACGCTGCGGCCTGGCAGCAAATACCTACAGGACTAAAGATGATTCCTCATCCTCACTGTAACGTTGTAGTTAACCTCCAAATGAACCCATCTCCCCAGGAAGCGGCCATTTGAGATGGGAAGGGGCAGAGCAAGAGGAAGCTCTCCTTAGCCTAGCTCTTCCCCCAACACCACCTCGCCACCCAGCACCAAATTCAACTCACCTGCTCCGCCTGATCACTCGAACGGGCGTCCGACGCTGGCACACGCCGCAGCGGTGGTTCTGACGTGCCTTAAATCACCTCTCCGCAGAATATCTCGGGTCTGTATGCTCAAATAACGCAGTATTTGAGAAATAACGCCCAGAGCTCACACTCTGAGTGCAGCCCAACAGCACCGAAGCACCGGTAGGCTAAACATTCTGAACCTGGCAACAAGGCTGACCCAAGCAACAGCACGGAACCCTTCTGCACCTTCAGCGTGGACATCAGCGTAAGGAAACACAGACCTCCTCGATCCAAATTTTAAGCGAGAAACGCAAAAGGTCACCCAACCGGCTTGTTTTCAGCAAGCTAAAGGAGAAATTAAGGCGACAACCGGGTGCATCCAGAGTTAGTCAGATCCTGAAGGCAGTTCCTTGGGGGAACGGAGGAGCAACGCGCCAGATGAGGGCTGCCTTACAGCGCACCCCTTAGAGGCACTGCTACGGAAGGAAGGCAGAAGGTTGGAACTCGAAAGAACTCGCAAGGTGCCCGTTAAGGGGGAAATCTTTCATTTTTTTCTCAGCAGAACCTCCCCTCTCCCCCCCCCTCATGAAGGCAGACCGGGGACTCTTTGCTTCCTTAGGGAGAGGGCAGGGACGGGGCAGGGTGGTGGGACAGATGGCCAGAGGGTCGGATGGACGGACAGACAGCCGGACAGAGGGCCCAGCAAGGCCTGACGAAGGGCTCAGGAGCAGGAGGGAAGGGCAGGGCGAGGGGAAGGGCAGAGAAGTACAAATCTTTTTTTCCTTGTGATAACTTTTCTTGACCAAAAAACACGATTGTGAATGAGGCAAAATGAAAGATGAAACATGGGGACGTGCGGATACTCACGATGATGCAGCCTTCTATCTGCATGTTCACCTGCTCATAGAGCCACACCTGGATCCTCGACCTCTGCAGAACGAAGGAGGAGAGTAAGTCGGGCCACAAACACTGAGCACTTTTGTTCTCTCATGTGTTCAGAAATACCTGCTAGCCACAGCCACGACAGCTCCCAAACGCTCCGAGGAGCAACTCTCAGGGGCAGTTTCAATGAGCAATCTGACATTTGAGCGTTATACCATCGGGTGAATACTACACATTCGGTGAAGAACACGTTTCCAGTCACAAGGGAACACCCCTGCACGCCCGGCTACACGAGGGGGAAACGCTGGGCTCCTTGTGCCCACCAGCACGCCGCACAGCTCTCCATCCCCCACAAACCCGTCCCGGGACACGGCCAGGAGCCGAAAACTCACCGAGGGGAATGCCCAGACCCTCCCCACTCCCCCCACACCTCCCAAATCCCCATCCCCGCCCCCTCCCCGCGGTACTCACGTTCTGCAGATAGCGGAAGATGAGGTTCTGGGGCGCTGCGTTAAGGGCTAAGCACGGGGACGACAGTTCCGGGCTCGGGACAAGGCCCCAAACCCCACAACGACGCCTCAGGGCCCCGCGACAAGGCCTCAAGGCCCAGGCCGAGCCCCCAGGGCCCCAAATCCGAGACCCCTGAGGTCCAAGACGCCCCCCACCCACCTCCCTGGCACCCCCCAGCCGCAGGAAGGATACGATGGGCTGCACAATCACCTTCTGCACCTTCTGGTCCTGCTCGCGGTACGCCATGGCTGCTGCCGCCTTGCCGCTCCTGCTCCCAGCACCGCAGGCAGAAGAGGCGAAGGCTGATGGTAGAACAGGGCTTCTTGGGGTGAAGGGAAAGCGAGGGCAGGTGGGTGCAGTCTCTGAGCTCTCCTCCTGATTTTGCTTTTTCTCCCCCATTACTGAGCTGGCAGAAGTCCCCGTGAAGTCCTTTGGCACGATGAAGGCCTGCGTGAGCTCCAGCAGCAGTTTCGTCGGCGGAGGTTTTCCCTGGTGGGGCCAGGGCGTCACAGCACACACACACACACAGACAGAGACGCGTGGTTTTGTCCAAACATTAAGTATTTACAACAAATTCGACAAGCGCTTTTCCTCTGCCAGCAGCAAATGCCTGAGGGCCCCCACAGCTTCACAAATCATAGCGGGAAGAGCCTACCGTGCCGCGAAAAGTTCGGAAAATAATTCAAAATTGACCTGCTAGGGGAAAAAAAACGATGGCTGGTGGCAGGGTACACAATACACCCGAATCTCAGCTCTGTCCTCCGCAGGGTCAGTGCCCACGCCCAAGCGCGATGCTGATGGCACCCGAACATTTGCTGTAGCAGGCAGCAGAGCCAGCAGCTCAGGGGAGCAAGTTTTAAAACCAAGAGGCACTTAAACAACCTTTCATCGACCCCGTAACTGCGGCAGAGTCCCGACTGCTCGCCCCGGAGTCCTCACACCAGCAAAAAGCACCAACCAAAGCCTGGGGGAACTTTGGTACAGCACAAGAGAAGGGAGTGGGGGTAGCGGAGCCGCATGGCAGAGCTGCTGCTTTTCACCATTTGATCCCCCCTGATAATTGAAAGGAAGGCTGGGTGGGCTGACCCCCACCCCCACTCCTGGCAGCAAGTTTGGTCCACAACACACTGCAATAACGATTCTGCTCCCTCCCACCCCTACAGCTTCATCATCTGACACGGGTACAGTCAAAACAATGGCATACACGAGTAAAAGTCAAGAGTTGACATAGTAACTCCAGGATTTGGCTATCGACTGTCCGAGAAATCAGAACACCGAAGCTTCACAATGTGCCCAACATCGAGTTGTGCCAAGGGCGGAGGAAGGAAGAAGCTTTACGTTTAAGCCTTCAGAGCATCGCTCCATCAGAAGATCGATTTGCAGCCACCATGGCGTGCCAATGGAGATCTTTCTGTGCCAAAAGAAGTGCTTTGTCCTCTCAATATCGAAGGTAACCACCTATAGTTACAGAACGGATGCACAAGACCTTAACTCTGACCAGCAGGGAAATTTAGGACAACTGAGTGCAGATCCTGCCAATTTCTACCACTTCGGACCGTGCTTTAAGTCTCATTGCAAAGCCTCAGTTAGAAAAAGGATCACCTCAGGGTATCTAACAAGAAGAACAGTTTTAATTTTTTTTTTTTTTTTTTTTTTAATTCTACCATAGGACTACGCAGTTCAACTGTCAATCATCTCGGAGAGTTCAAGGAGGAGGTCATCCTCGTCCTTCCCTGGGTCTAAGTCGATTTCGGCTTCCAGTCTGCCTCCTGAGATTTCCCAAAGTAGCTTCTCAAAATCTTCATCCGCAGATAAGGGCGCGTTCCCTGTGGAACTCAGCCGGCGTGTCCGTGCCTCTTCTAGCTGGGAAGAAGCTGAGGTCGAGGTCTCGAGATCCATCTCCATCTGCTCCTCAAATCTTTCCGGGCTTCCAAGACGCACTTCAGGTCTTGGGAGAGCAAGAAAGAACAATCAGGATATGCCATTTCTTAACGGGAAATCCCTTTCCTGCAAACCGGCTCTTAAAACTGTAGGCAAGCCCTCCTATGCTTCAATCTTACACAGGGATTGTTATCAATCAACCCAGGGCTACATTTAGAGCCCGATGCGTTACCAGGTACATTTTTCAGTCTGGGGGTTTATCTGTGAAGCCAGGGCACCTGGAGTTGAGGTGGCATTCTTGAGGACCAAAAGGCAGAGGACACTACTCATCATCTATCACCTCACGAGGAAGTAGAACTTCACCTCATCCTCGTTCAGGTATTCAGACAACCCAAGAAGTCACCGGAAAGCTGTGCTGACTTGCAGCATTTCAAGAAAGCCTAATTAAGCAATCCTGCTAGCTGCTAGAAAGTGGTTTCAGGTGACTTATTCCTTTGATGGATTTGGGCTTTAATTATCTCAGAACCCTCATTTTTTCCCACATGTGACAGAACTTATGTTTCCCTGGGGATATACACTGATTAAGAAAAAGAGCAAGTTGGGGTTGTCACCTGTTTGGGGGATTTTCTTCAAGTCTGATGGCTGGGACGTGCTCCGGCACGTCTGAAACACCCTAGAAAGCAGCAAAACAGTATTTATGACACATGGGTAAAAGATTCCTTAATAGCTTTTTCCTCCACACTGCTTCTCCTCTGGCATTGCGGAGCCGTGGCCAAAATACAAAACCAAGGTGCTCCTGAAGAAAGTTCACATTCACCTGGAGGTTACTCATGATCTGGTGTCTTTTAAGAACATGGCATTAATGGACAAAATCCCCCACACCAGAGAAATCACAGCATCAGAGTACCGGTTAAAGAGTGCCATTCATCTCATAAATACAGAAGGGTTCTACAAGCATCCTGGAGACAGCTACTGGATTTCAAAGGAAACAGAAGGCCTGCAGAACGTTTGAGTTTTCCACCTTTTCAAATAGAGGAGGGTAGAAATTTAACAAGGGATCCATCGCTGCATTAGCCCCTGGCCTTACCATGGCTGCTTTTCTGGCTGGAGGTCCCATCATGTCAGCATCAAAGGCAGTCTGTAGTTCCACAGCTGCTATGGCAGAGGGATAACTCCCAGGTGCCTTACGTTTCAGTGCCTTCTTCTTGGGGAAAGTGACTTTCCCACGCGAAGGCTTCGCAGGTGTCATAAAGTTGGCTAGAGTAAAAGCAAGAGAGAACTGATACAGTCTTGCTCTGCCTCAGGAAAAATCCAGGTTCTCTTAATCATTTCCACAGTCCTTCTACACACTTAAATGCATTTGGCCAGCACAATTACACCACCATTGCCTGGATTCTCAGGAATCTTTTCCACATAGGAAACTCTGTCTACCAACAAGCCATACAAAGGAACAAAGAAACCGAAGAGCTACAGTAAATAATAATCCAGGACAAGGGACACCTCCGACACATAGCAATCCTAAGTGCAAGCTAGGTTCACAAATATAGACGGCTTTTATATTTAAAGTCCTGCTCCCGCTAGGAAAGGAAAAAGCAGCAGTTATAGTAGGACAAGAGTGTATGCAACTGTTGTACCAGCTTCCTCTCCCTTGCAGTGATGTCCCACAGTTAAGCTGTTCTACAAAGTCCACACTTGTAGTGTCATTTTCTAGTCTCCCGTTCCTTACCTAACATCTGGCTGGCAGGAAAAGAAACAAACTAAGAAAAAGAAAGTACACCCTTCGCTTCGTAGCATTGCGTGGCAAAATGCACCCAGCCAGAGTTACAGCATGAGAATTGTCATCTTCTGTCTGTATTTCAGAAGACAACCTAAGTAACTCTTAACCTTCAACACTTACTTTTAGCTTCCTGGCCCTGAAATTGAGCTGCCACTTTCCCTGCTGGTTCAGTATTAAAGAAGCCAGCAGTAGATTTGACAGCAGCTTCCTCCTGACGAAGCTTCTCTTGTTGTTTTCTCTGTTGCCACTTCTCCCACCGTCTCTCTTCAAAGCTCTTCTCTGGACATTTACGAGTTCCACTCTGCTGAGTGGGCTAGAAGGAAAGAAAAGGAGTGCATGAATAGGACAAAAAAAATAAATAAAATCCGTGGAGATTTCGTTAAGAAAATCTGATCAGCAATCCCTCCAAAATGGTCTTGATGTGGAACAGCATATTAATCTCGTTCAGGTTACTGTTGTGTTTTTTTTTCTCCATAAAATTCTGCCTGTAACAAGAGCCATGCTTTACTACGGACACAGTCTCACATATCTGCAATATCCACTATGGCAAGCTTCTTTAAACAGCTAGGATGTTCTGCTGTACATCTATTTATCACATTCTTTTTAAGCAGCAGAAAGTCATACAAGTTCCCCTATACAGTATCCACTGACAGATTGATTTCCTTGAACACAGAACTCTGGCCTTCTGTATTAAATCCTTCATGTCTGACAGATCAAGTCAGTAAGAACAAAAAGAATTCCCTCCACGTTAACTGTGTACATTTCAGCTGGTGCTAACAGGGTTTCTTTGTTGCTGTGGTATAAACAGACTGATTCCAAGTTTGAGGATTACAGAGTTGTCTGGAAATGCTGCTGGCGATAGGATTTAGACTGCACTGCAGCTCCTACCAGCTGCTGAAGGGTAAGAACACACTCAAGAGGGTGGCACACGGTGAGTAACAAAACTTGTCAGAATTATCAGAAATTGTACGAATGTATGTGTGTCTTCACAGAGGACTCACCTGTACATCAGGTCCAGAGGAAAGTTTAGGAAAAGGCCGGTTCAATTCCACTGCCTTCTTTTCTTCTTTTTCAGGTGCTTTAAAAAAAGACAAAAAAAAAGTGTTGTCAACGGCAGAAATAAAGAAAGCTGGGTACTTGTTTCCTTTGTGCATTTATTTCCTTGTGTCCCATGAGAGAGAGAGAGAGAAAGGCTACAATGTGCAAGCCATTCAGCATTTATCCATGAAGCAGATCCTGAGCAAACTGAACTTGCTCAATATGGGAAGCACCTCACTGGGGCAGGCATTAAAGCATCTTATTACCTGTTAGTTTTGTGCTCCATAAAGATTTCTGCTCTGCTGGGGCAGGTCCGGGTTGTGCTGAGGGAGCTGGCACATCTCCTTCACTCTGCTGCATCCGCAGAGCTTTCTCACGCTTTATTTCTTCCAAGGTTTTAACACGCACTTCTCCTTCCGGCTTGACTTTTCCTGCCGGCTCCTTCGCCTGCCCTTTGCTGGGCCCGGACAGAGCGAGCTGCTTCTTGGACTCACCCTGAATTTTGCTCTTGCTATGGCATTCTCCTGCTTTTTTCTTCTCTTCTACCAAGCGATTATTCTTTTTTTCGGACAAGGCTTCAGAGAAAGTTTGGATGCGACCTGCACGAGCAGCTCTTGCCCCTGCGCTGGAATCTTCAGTTTTACCATGCCCTTCAGCCTCGGCTTTGGCTTGAGTTTCGCGTCTCTGAAGAGCTTTCTCACGACGGATTTCCTCCAGTGTTTTCACATGGATCTCTCCCATCGGCTTGGCAGCCTTCCCTGTCATCATCAAGAAATGAGGAGAAGCACCAACATTTAAAGAGAGTCCAGCAATATTTTAAGTCTCCAAAATTTCTCAGAGCACTAAGGAAAACTCATCTTGAGCGTTCCCAATAATGCATCTTAGAACAATGCAATCCTTAGAACAACATTCTCCTCCTCCTCTGAGCCACTTGTATTTTGAAGACCAGCCCTATCCAGAGAGAACTGCTACACAGAAATGCTGCTTTACTTTATTACTTTTTCAGACTGCATTTCAAATTCCTGCTCCTGGCAGTGGTTCTATTCTAATTGTACGTAACGGTTCACAGAAGCAGCTAAAAACCTCGACAAGGCACAAGTAGAAAATAAACACACACCTAGAGCCAGAGTTCTGATAGTGGCTGTCAGAAGAGCTTCAGCACTCAAGCAAGAGGCGTCAGTTCTTTGTTTTCGTTTAAATTAGTTTGTAGGGATGTATGAAAGCAGTCCAAGTTCGTGGAAAGGAAGGAGGAGAAAGCATATTTAATATCTAGCTGTTACCTCTCTCAGTACTGGTCTGCTTAGGAGGTAATCCCAGCCTGTCCTTCAGAGACTTGGGAACTCGAACTGCAAAACAGAAAAAGAACGAATTAGGGAGGCTGCATAATGTCAACTTCAGGTTCACATTTCAAAACAAGACAGGAAAGGTGACTTTGAATCCCAGTGATTACGACCTCAGCCAACATGCAAAAAGAAACATCACTGGAAAAGGACAAACAGAAAGACTAAATACGAAACCCAGGAATCCAATCCAGATGCCCGTTTAGTACCTGTCTCTCTCTTGGGTGCTTTGTCAGCATTTCCCGGAGCCTCTACCTTCTTCCCCAGCCTTTCAGCAAGGCTGCGCTTCACTGGAAGGCTGCTTACATCATCTTCAGAGAAAACAAGGAATATTGTAAGAACTTTTCTTTGCAGGAAGGTTTGAGAACAGTCAACAATAAGCTTCTCTTTTTCAAGCATATTTTCATAGAATTGCCTTTCAGCTGCTAAATGATTTTTTTTTTTTTTTTCCATTTCTGCCGTCAACACAGATCTCCACTGCAATGTATTTTCCTTTCATACATCCCAAATACTCTTTAATGCAGTCATATATAGAAGGCAGCACCTACGTAACAGCTCGTAAAAAGTTCTCACCCGCGGAGGCTTTCCGTTTTCCTTGTCTATCAGCAAGATCTACTCGAACCACAGGTTCCTCCCCTAAAACAAAAGGGAATTTTTTTTTCTATTTCACAGAAACCAGTAGCCAACAGAAATATTATCCTGTTAGCCCATGTCCAAAAAACCCCAGTCAGACACTCTTTTGACAGCTAAACCACATAAACTCATATTTTAACTATAATTAACATGGAAAAAAAATATTAATAGTCTCAGTGCTTGCTTCAAATTCCAGCTGAGATAGTGGAGAGTGAATCTGAGTCTGCTTGACACCTATACTTTGTGCAGAACAAAGCTGCATAAGCAAGCAGAATATTCTTAGGTGCAAATGCTGAGAAATATTCCTTTCTAAGGTGAATGTCTACGAGTAAAAGTACTTCCACACTTTTTTCCCTTTAAAAGGCATTTGCACAGCTCTAAACAATTTATACACAAACTCCTGTCATACTGTGTCCACACCTGCCACTGTACGCCTCTTTAATGCTTCAGAAATTGCTTCTTATATAGCACTGGCTTCTACAGCTCGCTCTTCTCGTTACTCTTCTGGTTTTCAGTTACCCCCCTATTGGCATACTGACACTTTTTTTTTTCTCTCCTGCCACTGCACTTAACCTGAGCACCAAATCTTTCCAGTACAACCAGGGACTTTAAGCATAAAAGCACGTTTTGAACAGAAGGCAGCACCAGAAGGCTAACATGGGTGAATTGTTTTAATTATTGCTTAACCCTCCAGTTTAGGAGTAATGAAATCAAAACAAAAGCATTCATTATTACCTTTCTTGGAAGACACTGTCACAGTTCTCACCACTGTCCGGACGTTTTCCTCTTCTGGAGCAGGAAAAATCATAGAATCAACGGGACGAAGAGAAGATCTTGAAGAACCTTCTGTTCAGAGCAACCAAAACGTAAGGAAGTTTACCCAACATAAAAAACTATCACAAAGAACAAAAAACTTTAAATGACTTGTTACTGTCAAAAATACAGCAAGCAGAGCATGTAAAGAAGAGAGGTGACTAATTTGCCTCTGGTTGCCCTTTGAACTCCCATTTAGAATACCAGCTGGCTGAGAATCAGGTTGCTTTATGCCCCCAGCTAAAAATGGAAGTCTGTCCCTCAAGCAGCTCCCAGTCACCATCACCTGCCGTGAACAGGATAAGAAAGTAGGCAATATTAACTCACCACCGTGTCTCTTATTTTTTTCCTTCATCTTCTGCCATTTGATTTCCTCAAGTGTTTTTATTCCAAAATTCAGATTGCCCTCTGAAAACAGGAAACAGTTCATGAGACAGGCTTAGAGGCACTCACTGAGGACCACAGGTCCTCAGGCTTCTTAGCGCTCAGGAACTTTCTGAAGTATTTCGAATAAAGCCTGTCAACACTCCTCACAAGTGAAAGAGCCATAGAACCAATGGCATTTTGCCCCTCCTTTCATCCTTCAGGGTTCAAAATGTAGTTTTAATTTTAATCCATTTACACGATATTAGATCCCTCTATTGTTAGATATGGCTTATCAACAGTGGTTGCAAGGCTGCACGTGCAGCCATTTAAACTCCATGCTGTGGCCCTGTTTTGTTCTCCAAAAGTAAAGAAAAGGAGTTCACCTTTCTGACCCAATGGGCACATGATGGTATTAATGGCAGAAATGAGATCATGGAAATAACCGACTCCATTCAGCACCCCTACATTTTGTTGTGTTTTTACACCACGCTGCTTTTGACTTAACTGTCAAGTTCTTCTGATTTATCCTACTAAGGTGCTGGCATACCTTGTTTAGTAGTAGTAGAACTGCCTTTCCGAGTGGAAATCACCCGTAATCCATTTTTGCCTTCCGCAGCTGGATGCTGGACGGGAGTTTTAGTTTCTTCTCCTTCCTCAGAAAGTTGGTCTGAAGGGGAAAAATCGATTCAGTTATGCATAGACCAGGTTGGTCATGATTACGTAGCTCATGCAGTGACACTTCAGCCCATGGTTCATATAAAAAACTTTGTTGCTGTTTTGTTTTTTTGTTTGTTTGTTTGTTTGTTTGTTTGTTTTTAAACAGCTACACTGACCTGATGAACTCCTAAGTAGAATACACTAGGACAAAACATCTAGGACTCTAGATTCTCTCTGCAGCTTTAACTACTACACAACACATTGCTCTTCAGACAGAAAAAAGAAATTTCCTTCCTAGTTTCACATAGAACTTTACACAAAAGACCAGCTAAAGCCAGGAGTGGTTCTAAGCTTTCCTCCAACGTTTCAGCTTCTGTCCACTGACTGCCAGACAAAGCCACCAGTGACCTGGCCAGACTGCCTGCCCTATTGCTAGTCAGACCTCAGGTCATCTGTGATTTATACATTCATTTACAGCACAAATTCCTTCAAGAACCAAAGATTTAACACATTCATTTACAGCACAAATTCCTTCAAGAAACAAAGATTTAACACATCCATTTACAGCACAGATTCCTTCAAGAACCAAAGATTTACACAATCATTTACAGCACAAATTCCTTCCAAGAACCAAAACATGCTCACCATCATCATCTTCATCATCATCTGCAGCATTGATTACAACTGGAGGGTGTGTAGGGCTTGGGACATTTTCAGAGTTTTCCACTTTCGTCACCCCCTTAGCTGTGGAGAGGGATTTGACTGGACAGAAAGTTTGTTTTGCTGCAGTGACATCTGAGCCACTTTCAGATCATTGTCCGCGCACTCAGGCGGACTTGGCAGTGTAGCTAGAGGAAGAGGAGGATCATCGGTAATATGGCAGTTTAAAACTTTGACCACAATGCAAAGAGATGGTAGCAAAGGCAGATAACCCGCACAGACAACGAGTTCAGCATCTCCTTTTGCCCATCCCATCACTGCTTACGCCGTGAACAATGACTTCCCTTCGAACAACAACACATCTCCCTACCACCCAGCAAAAGAGGAAACAACAGGAAGCAAACTGCAAGGCAAACATCACACTAAGCAAAGAGAAGCTGAGCACGAAAGCAGAAAACAAACACCAGCAGTACACTCGGTGCAGTACACCTATGACTGCAGACCTTTTCCTGCACTCACAAATGAACAGTTACCTGACGCCCCCTACAGGATTGGCACCCACTAAGTACTACTCAAAATTAATTCTTCAGCGCTTAAAGAAAAAGGACCTAAACTCACTCTTGCTTGGTGGTAGGAATTGTCCATCGATGTAACGTCCCTTTGCATGATGAAAAGCACAGTTGGCTTTCTGACAGCCTCCCGGCTGGTTCTCCCAGTAGCAAGGAATCTCACTGCGCTTTTTCTGAAGACAGAAAGAAAGAAAAGCTCGTGATAACATGCACCTGAGGCTTGCAAAGAGATGCACAGCTCCAGATCGTGACAGCTGTCACAACACAGTGCTGAAACATCATTCCAAAGGTCAGTTTCTCAGTTAAGTGTAGTATTTCTGGGCATATTCACAAAGTTTGCATAAGCTGTAACCACTATGCACATTTAGTTTGGTCATCACTCAGTTTGAGAAGACAGGCACTCTCAGACATCAGTTGAGGGTGGCTTAAACTAATACACCTAGGATTATACTAGGATTATTCAGAGGGAAAAAGAACATCTGAAATTGCCTAGGTTAACCCTGTCTAGAACTACTTCTTGGAGACTTAGTTCTGCTGCACCTTTAACTTTCCCCACTTCCTACCCCAGGCAGCTACAACAGCGTTATCTGAAGGACTGTGGGTCAGAAGACACCTGATAGTTCATTATCAAGCCTGCTCCCATGAGGATAGAACAGCCTGTTTATTACCCCCCTGCTCCAGCAGGTTTTAGCAGTCTATTTAACAGCTATTCTGCATCTCTTGAGAAAACTGTCAGCATCTAATAAAAAAAAATAAACAAATATCTTGCTAAGACATACCTAAGGCATTGATTTTATTTCCCTCTGCTTCCTCCCACCCCCTCTCTTGGTAACAGAAACCAGTATGATTTTGAAGCAAACAAATCTATCCTGCAAAAGCACAATCAGTACACCTACGGCACTGAAAAATGCTTTTGTGGATTTATTTTGAGAACACATTGTTAGGCACTCACGTCAATTTCCATGTGTCTGAATCGGCAGACATTCCTGAAACAACGACCCTCCTGCCACAGCTTGCAGACCGTCTCATTGCCCAGAGCAGCTTCGCAGTGGCGGTAGGCACATTTGTCTCCCTGGAACCAAAAGGAAACCAACAAGGAAAATAGAGTACAGCCTCAAAAATGGCCATGCTGCTGCCTAATGGTGCTACAACTGAATTCACAATCTATCTGGTTCTCAAGTTAACCAAAGACCAGTGTGCTTCCTCCTCCTAATCTACTCCTTCCTGAAAAAAAGGGGGAAAAAAAGCAAAGCAAAGGAAAGCCAGCCATACCTTGCTACAGGTAGAATAGAAATAGAAGTAGCAATCGTCTCCTTGTTTAGACATGCCGACGAGTTCTGCTAACAAGCTCGGGTTCTCTCCACAGGGACTTCCTCTGCTCTTGGAGAGAGCTGTCTTCACCCTTGCTTGGGCTGAAAGTCTTCTACTGGCTTGTGATCAGTGAAATCTTCTTTTTAAAAGTAACCCGAAAGAAAGTAACAAGTGAAAAATAATGAGGAACGGACATTTTTCCAGCTTTCTTCAGTTAATCAAATCAAGTTATCAGTCTCTCAAAGAGAGCAAAGCCTTGAAATCAGCTGTTACATGAACTAACTAAATATTAAAGTTCTGTAAAGCTGCCAGGAGCTTTGTCAGCAAGCGTTCTCTTCCACATCCTCAATAATATGACCTGGAGCACATCTGGAAGCCTGAAAACGGAGTCACTCCTTAAAAAACCACCTGATGATACATGCAAGTCAATAATCAACTATGGCTACAAATAACTTCTCTAGAACACAGTTAGGACGCATTAAACAGCACGTTCCAGGCCCTGTGGGTCTTCGATTTCACCTACCTGGACAACCTCAGCAAAGTTATCGATCTTCAAAGGCTTCCAGTTAACTGCTCCTGTAGGCCGAACCAAGACTGAATCCGTGAATTAATAATAAAGGGGTAGGAAGAATTTTCCTCCTCACTTTGCCAAGGGAACCTCTCATCCACAATTCAAACATAGGATGCGCTTTTAAACAGCTTATAACTAAGAGAGGAAGCAAGTCCATTTGAATGCTCTCTCAGACTGGATGCAGCCAGGGTTAGTTAGCTCTTCAAAAAAATAAAAAACAAAAACCAAAACAAACAAAAAACAACAAAAAAACAGTGCATTTAGAGATGAACTCGTGATTCAAAGTGGCTGCAAAAATGAGGCTCCATCTTCCACAGCCGGACAATTTAACTTTTAACTTTTTTTTTTTTTTTTAATTTAAAATTCAGCATGTTCCAATCTCTGGTCTTCAAGATTTCTTCACCTATTAAGAAAACACAAAAACCTTTCCCCGTCTTTATTACCTGTACAGCAAAAAACATACCAGTGCATCTAAAGCCACAGATGTGCATACGCATACACACATCTGTGTTTATACACACACGAGGAGGGAGTGAGAGAAAGTTAGCTAGAGCGACAGTGAAAATCAGAATTTTTGCCTTTTCGACACAGAGAGCGCGTAAAAATTCTCTCATTTTGAGGGAACTAGAAAAAAATGGAGGCTCTACAAAAGATTTTGATGAGTATGCCTTCGAGGCCGATGCTTTGTAACATGAGGGATCTGGGGGCCAGCACACAAATACGCATACGGATGTACATGCATACAGGATAAACATATCTATGCACACAAGCGTGCACAGTAGATGTTGTATGATCTCCATATCGAGAACAACTCGTAGCCCTGATCAGACACGTAGAGTTGCAATCAATTAACAGCAGCAAGACAGCAGATCAAGGGTACAGCAAGCTTTGAGAGGCAGGGGAATGCTCACTTTACCAGTGGCACGGCTGCATGATACCAAGGATTTTGAATTACTTTGATTTTTTGGAAGCAATTTGGTTTTTCTTTCTGCGCTGTAGCAAATACCACAGGTTTGCCATCACGTGCTGTTCCCTAATCCATATATCCATCATCATCCATTGCTGCAGGATCATGAAAGGTTAGAGAAGACGACTTAGGTCCAATTTAACAGCCAATGAGTTTTCGATGAGCAGAGCTGCAACAGATTTTATTTCGCCACAAGCATTTTTTTTTCTTTTTTTCTGATATGAAGCTAGAAATTTTGATTTTTTTTTTTTTTAAAGACACTAAATGTCACAAAACCTGCAACCAGACCAGATAAAGTTCAATTCAGAGTGATTCTGAATCCTTTCATTAAAACGCTGCACATTTCTGTGCAAATTATTTCTGACTCTTCTGGACAAAAGTGGATGAAATAGTTCTTACAAATTAATAATAAAAGGTTGGAAGCTTTTACTCACACGAACACTAGTGAATTTTCCAGGAAATATTGTTTTGGCAGGGAATTTTCCCAAATCTAAAATAAAGAGAGGAAAAGTTGGGTTCTCATATTAGTTACTGCTTTTGACTGCTGGACAAAGGGAATAAAAACAGTAGTTAAGTGCAAGGTTTCCTTCTCTTCTTTAGTATGGATAGGAATCGTCACTTCGGACCTTTAGCACCTTCAGAAACACACCCAGTGCCATGCAGGTTCCTCTGCAGCTACTTCTAACAATTACTGGTGCTCCTTAGCATGGAAGTTTGACTCAAAACACTCTCCAGATTTAGCTCTTTTGACTGCCCAAGGAGCTCATCATTTTGCTTGTTGCCTTCCATTTTCCTGAACAGACCGGGAACGCTGTTCAGAATCTGAATGGATCTGGTCTAAGGAATGGGAAGAAAGCAAAACCAACGATACCTTGCAGTATTCCAAATTCCAAAATAGCAGTCTCATTTTAAAAAGGACCTCAAAAGCTTTTTTTTTTTTAAACTGACATCTGCTAACAGAGCAATCCAAGCGCTAAACCAACTGAAGTTGCCCCTGAAAGCCTGAATAAAAATGAGTAAATCTGGTGCACTCAGCAGGTCTGTAATAGAAGTTGGTAAGGGTTTTAGATTTCTTTTTTTTTGCTCCAGGGTGCTGGTAAAATTTTTGCATTAAGAGATTTTGAACCTTTTGTACCAAAGAATTAGAGATGCGCTACAGTGCCAGTAGCTGGGGGTCTGGAAATACACACCAACAAGTGTCATAAGCTTTGCCTTTGCTGAAGGAAGATGAATAGTACAAAGAAAATCTGTCTAGTTTGTTTTACAGGCTTGTCTTTCTCAGTACGGAACAAACTGACCTCCCTGGTCGAACTTTGCAGTGCCTATTCTGCCTTTGTCCTGCAGAGAAGAGCAAGAAAGGAACAAATCTATTTTTGCACCCCAAAAACGCATTAGAGGAGGATTATCACACCCACCTAAGGGTACTTCCTTGTTTGTTTATAAAGCACAAAGCATTTCTCTTGGACAGTCTCTGTTGCTGGCCTCTTTTGTGCCTTCCATTTATAATAAAGATATTAAGATGCTTACCCCTTGCTTGTTTTTTTTTTTTGTTTGTTTGTTTGTTTGTTTGTTTTTTTAAAGAACAGTGGAAGTGGAGAGTCGGATGACAAGCAAGAACAAACACTAGAAACTCCTTGTTCTGCCCCTGCTTTTTAATCACCCAGCATCACCCCGGCTGCAAAACAGCCTCTGCTGATTTACCTGCTTGTTAAAGCACCCCACAGGCTGCAAGTGCGGTGTGCTAGCTGTCAAGTTATATTTAACGGTGCACACGTAACCATTCATCTTCCCACAGTCGAAGCACAGAACAGCCTCTTGCTAACAGAACTCATCCCTGCTGCTGCAAGAAACCTCAAGGCCTGCAGGAAAACCTCAAGCTAAGAGTTCCAAAGCAAAAGCAGAAAACGCATCATTTGTACTCTTTCTATTTGAGGGAATTCTAGCTGCTAAACGCTGCCTACATCTGAGGGCACGTTCTGAGGCTGCCGGGAAGGACACTCAACACCCACTGACAGCAGGAGTGCAAAGATGCCAGCCAAGAAGGCAAAGGTTAGAGCTGAACGCTGCCTCAGCTTCCTCCAGCAGCCAGCTGGGGGTCACCTGTCAACACGCTCTCTGAGACTCGGAGCCCCGAGTTACCGCAGCCGCCACGTACAGCTGCTCCTTGCTGGCCCAAACTATTTGAAGAGTCTTCAAACTTCAGGGACCTGTTTTACGACAGCCTCAAGATCAAATTCATCTGTTCCTGAAGGCGCTGATCGTCCTGCTGTTTCTGTAGCTGTCAAAGAACAATCCTGAACCGAGGCACTCGTCTGATCAAACAGTGCTTCGGCACAGATTTGTCTTTAGCTTGACACATCAAGGTGAAGAGGAATCGATTCTTGCAAGCAACCTCTCAAGCAGGGATCTAATAAGGTGACCAAAACGACAGATCTGTTGTGCAGATCTGAGCACGTCACTCTGCAGGGAATCACTTTCAAGCCTAAGATGTTTCACCCATCTCCCTGCCCCAGAGCGACACAAGGAAAGCTCTTAAGCAATTGCTAGCCTCTCCTCAGTGCTCACGAGTCCCAAATCACTAATTTTACAATATATAAACCATGGCAGCTGGCACCTAGATGGCACACGGTGACACTGCACACGTTGGCAGTGTCGTCAGGAGCTGGAAAGTCAGGGGTGAGGGGGTTAAGGGAAAACCACACATCAGTTTAGCAACTTGGCTCCCGTAGGATACTTCCTACGGCAGGAGTTTTAGCAAAGTCCCTCCCTCAGAGGGACCTGCTGGCTAATTAAAACGGGACTTCTGCTGGAGCAGTCAGAAGGCAGCAGGGTATCAGGAGATATCCAGTGGGCATCACTGTCAGTCTGTGGCAGTTTGGGGTCCAGGTATCAGTGGTTATGCGTGGTTTTCTCTGCTTCACTTTCTCCAAAGCTGTGAAAAAATAGTTCTTTTACAGCACTGTACAGTCACACGTTACGGATGGAACCAGCTGCATCAACTTCCAGTACGACGGTGTTGGAAAAAGGTGCCTTTGGTGGTCAGGAGCACAACAGCTCTGGTGAGGTGTTATTTAAGTGTGTTCTTACATCTGAGTTTCCTCATAGCAGTATGTAGCTGAGGGGGTCCAGGTTTCCCAGGTAAGATTGATGGTTTTTCTCCTACCAAGCACCAGCTCAGTATACAAAGCTCTGTTAATAACACCCAAGCGTGTAGATGTTAAACTGAAACTGCTTTTAAACCTATTTGTTGTTACGAAAAGAGCTTCATACACCATCTTCACAGGGTAAAAATTCACATGGAAGGACAGAAAAACCCAGAAGCGCTTCCTGAGCTTCAGTTTACCAACAGCACCATCGGATTTAGATCCTGGCCTGGCAGCCAGGATGCAGGGTCTGTAAGCATTGCTGCGATGTGCAAGTGCCAAGGCAGGTTTCTGGCCTGCCCTGAATAAAATACCTTTTTTTTTTTTTAATACAAACAGCGTGCCAGGTACGCTGTAATGCCAATGTGCCAGCTCAATAGAGGATGTCAAACAACAGAGGCGTTTATCCTAATTTCTGGCATGAAAACACTTTTAACAGCATTCTTTTCATGAAGAAACCCCTCTCTATCTTCTCCAATGCTCCAGGATCTGCTGCAGCTGCAGCAGCCGCGCTGGTACAACCCACATCTTTGCCAAATCTTTTCAGTAATTGTGCTTTACCTCGGCAATGTTGAGGTCACTCCTCTTCCTCCTCCAGCTGAGCAAGCAGCTCGCTGGCTCTGCCACACCGCAGGTGCGGAAGCGAAAGCTGGGAACACAGGAGTCAAACTCTCAGTGCTCACGAAGCCACCAGGGCAGAGGGCTGACACAGAGGCACCCCGGATCCGCTCTCCCTCCCCGCTGCGAGGCTCGCAGCAGCCCCAACCCGAAGCGCACACAATGCTTCGCATGGTGATGTCACCGCTGATTCTGAGTCCCCACGTGAGGATCTGCCTCACCACTCTCAACGTTGGTGTTTTATTTTTTTGTTTGTTTGTTTGTTTGTTTTTTTTTCTTTTAAACATTCACAGCTTTTGGGAAACCATTTCGCTAGGGAAGAAGTCCCACACGAGGGAAGTCCGTGCTTTTCTTCCAGGCAGTGGCACGTGCTTTAACACGCCGCGTTCGACAAAGCAGCTCTCCCCGTTTTGCTCAGTGGCAACAGGCACGACTGCAACGCACACAGCTGTAGGCAGCACCTGCAGGTCCCAAACCCTTAACCCGTTTTTAGAGAGCACCAATTTTTTAAGTAGTGCTTTTCCCTTAATCCATGACCCCTTCTTTCCTTTATTTCTATCGGGTGGCTCTCCTCCATTTTCCTCCTCAGTGTCTGAGCAGACACTGGGAATCGTTTCCGGAGGAAGGGCACTGCTGAAGCTCCTCCATCTACTCTCCGAGAAAAGAGAGTATGTTAAAGAATACATCTTTCCTTTCTTTTCCCTTTTTTAAATACAATTTCTGAAATCAACGCTGCGGCCTGGCAGCAAATACCTACAGGACTAAAGATGATTCCTCATCCGCACTGTAACGTTGTAGTTAACCTCCAAATGAACCCATCTCCCCAGGAAGCGGCCATTTGAGATGGGAAGGGGCAGAGCAAGAGGAAGCTCTCCTTAGCCTAGCTCTTCCCCCAACACCACCTCGCCACCCAGCACCAAATTCAACTCACCTGCTCCGCCTGATCACTCGAACGGGCGTCCGACGCTGGCACACGCCACAGCGGTGGTTCTGATGTGCCTTAAATCACCTCTCCGCAGAATATCTTGGGTCTGTATGCTCAAATAACGCAGTATTTGAGAAATAACGCCCAGAGCTCACACTCTGAGTGCAGCCCAACAGCACCGAAGCACCGGTAGGCTAAACATTCTGAACCTGGCAACAAGGCTGACCCAAGCAACAGCACGGAACCCTTCTGCACCTTCAGCGTGGACATCAGCGTAAGGAAACACAGACCTCCTCGATCCAAATTTTAAGCGAGAAACGCAAAAGGTCACCCAACCGGCTTGTTTTCAGCAAGCTAAAGGAGAAATTAAGGCGACAACCGGGTGCATCCAGAGTTAGTCAGATCCTGAAGGCAGTTCCTTGGGGGAACGGAGGAGCAACGCGCCAGATGAGGGCTGCCTTACAGCGCACCCCTTAGAGGCACTGCTACGGAAGGAAGGCAGAAGGTTGGAACTCGAAAGAACTCGCAAGGTGCCCGTTAAGGGGGAAATCTTTCATTTTTTTCTCAGCAGAACCTCCCCACTTCCCCCCCTCCCCCCAAGAAGGCAGCCCGGGGACTCTTTGCTTCCTTAGGGAGAGGGCAGGGACGGGGCAGGGTGGTGGGACAGATGGCCAGAGGGTCGGATGGACGGACAGACAGCCGGACAGAGGGCCCAGCAAGGCCTGACGAAGGGCTCAGGAGCAGGAGGGAAGGGCAGGGCGAGGGGAAGGGCAGAGAAGTACAAATCTTTTTTTCCTTGTGATAACTTTTCTTGACCAAAAAACACGATTGTGAATGAGGCAAAATGAAAGATGAAACATGGGGACGTGCGGATACTCACGATGATGCAGCCTTCTATCTGCATGTTCACCTGCTCATAGAGCCACACCTGGATCCTCGACCTCTGCAGAACGAAGGAGGAGAGTAAGTCGGGCCACAAACACTGAGCACTTTTGTTCTCTCATGTGTTCAGAAATACCTGCTAGCCACAGCCACGACAGCTCCCAAACGCTCCGAGGAGCAACTCTCAGGGGCAGTTTCAATGAGCAATCTGACATTTGAGCGTTATACCATCGGGTGAATACTACACATTCGGTGAAGAACACGTTTCCAGTCACAAGGGAACACCCCTGCACGCCCGGCTACACGAGGGGGAAACGCTGGGCTCCTTGTGCCCACCAGCACGCCGCACAGCTCTCCATCCCCCACAAACCCGTCCCGGGACACGGCCAGGAGCCGAAAACTCACCGAGGGGAATCCCCAGACCCTCCCCACTCCCCCCACACCTCCCAAATCCCCATCCCCGCCCCCTCCCCGCGGTACTCACGTTCTGCAGATAGCGGAAGATGAGGTTCTGGGGCACTGCGTTAAGGGCTCAGCACGGGGACGACAGTTCCGGGCTCGGGACAAGGCCCCAAACCCCACAGCGAGGCCTCAGGGCCCCGCGACAAGGCCTCAAGGCCCGGGCCGAGCCCCCTGAGGTCCGAGCCGCCCCCAACCCACCTCCCCGGCACACCCCAGCCGCAGGAAGGATACGATGGGCTGCACAATCACCTTCTGCACCTTCTGGTCCTGCTCGCGGTACGCCATGGCTGCTGCCGCCTTGCCGCTCCCGCTCCCAGCACCGCAGGCAGAAGAGGCGAAGGCTGATGGTAGAACAGGGCTTCTTGGGGTGAAGGGAAAGCGAGGGCAGGTGGGTGCAGTCTCTGAGCTCTCCTCCTGATTTTGCTTTTTCTCCCCCATTACTGAGCTGGCAGAAGTCCCCGTGAAGTCCTTTGGCACGATGAAGGCCTGCGTGAGCTCCAGCAGCAGTTTCGTCGGCGGAGGTTTTCCCTGGTGGGGCCGGGGCGTCACAGCACACACACACACACACACACACACACACACACACACAGACAGAGACGCGTGGTTTTGTCCAAACATTAAGTATTTACAACAAATTCGACAAGCGCTTTTCCTCTGCCAGCAGCAAATGCCTGAGGGCCCCCACAGCTTCACAAATCATAGCGGGAAGAGCCTACCGTGCCGCGAAAAGTTCGGAAAATAATTCAAAATTGACCTGCTAGGGGAAAAAAAACGATGGCTGGTGGCAGGGTACACAATACACCCAAATCTCAGCTTTGTCCTCCGCAGAGTCAGTGCCCACGCCCAAGCGCGATGCTGATGGCACCCGAACATTTGCTGTAGCAGGCAGCAGAGCCAGCAGCTCAGGGGAGCAAGTTTTAAAACCAAGAGGCACTTAAACAACCTTTCATCGACCCCGTAACTGCGGCAGAGTCCCGACTGCTCGCCCCGGAGTCCTCACACCAGCAAAAAGCACCAACCAAAGCCTGGGGGAACTTTGGTACAGCACAAGAGAAGGGAGTGGGGGTAGCGGAGCCGCATGGCAGAGCTGCTGCTTTTCACCATTTGATCCTCCCTGATAATTGAAAGGAAGGCTGGGTGGGCTGACCCCCACCCCCACTCCTGGCAGCAAGTTTGGTCCACAACACACTGCAATAACGATTCTGCTCCCTCCCACCCCTACAGCTTCATCATCTGACACGGGTACAGTCAAAACAATGGCATACACGAGTAAAAGTCAAGAGTTGACATAGTAACTCCAGGATTTGGCTATCAACTGTCCGAGAAATCAGAACACCGAAGCTTCACAATGTGCCCAACATCGAGTTGTGCCAAGGGCGGAGGAAGGAAGAAGCTTTACGTTTAAGCCTTCAGAGCATCGCTCCATCAGAAGATCGATTTGCAGCCACCATGGCGTGCCAATGGAGATCTTTCTGTGCCAAAAGAAGTGCTTTGTCCTCTCAATATCGAAGGTAACCACCTATAGTTACAGAACGGATGCACAAGACCTTAACTCTGACCAGCAGGGAAATTTAGGACAACTGAGTGCAGATCCTGCCAATTTCTACCACTTCGGACCGTGCTTTAAGTCTCATTGCAAAGCCTCAGTTAGAAAACGGATCACCTCAGGGTATCTAACAAGAAGAACAGTTTTAATTTTTTTTTTTTTTTTTTTTTTTAATTCTACCATAGGACTACACAGTTCAACTGTCAATCATCTCGGAGAGTTCAAGGAGGAGGTCATCCTCGTCCTTCCCTGGGTCTAAGTCGATTTCGGCTTCCAGTCTGCCTCCTGAGATTTCCCAAAGTAGCTTCTCAAAATCTTCATCTGCAGATAAGGGCGCGTTCCCTGTGGAACTCAGCCGGCGTGTCCGTGCCTCTTCTAGCTGGGAAGAAGCTGAGGTCGAGGTCTCGAGATCCATCTCCATCTGCTCCTCAAATCTTTCCGGGCTTCCAAGACGCACTTCAGGTCTTGGGAGAGCAAGAAAGAACAATCAGGATATGCCATTTCTTAACGGGAAATCCCTTTCCTGCAAACCGGCTCTTAAAACTGTAGGCAAGCCCTCCTACGCTTCAATCTTACACAGGGATTGTTATCAATCAACCCAGGGCTACATTTAGAGCCCGATGCGTTACCAGGTACATTTTTCAGTCTGGGGGTTTATCTGTGAAGCCAGGGCACCTGGAGTTGAGGTGGCATTCTTGAGGACCAAAAGGCAGAGGACACTACTCATCATCTATCACCTCACGAGGAAGTAGAACTTCACCTCATCCTCGTTCAGGTATTCAGACAACCCAAGAAGTCACCGGAAAGCTGTGCTGACTTGCAGCATTTCAAGAAAGCCTAATTAAGCAATCCTGCTAGCTGCTAGAAAGTGGTTTCAGGTGACTTATTCCTTTGATGGATTTGGGCTTTAATTATCTCAGAACCCTCATTTTTTCCCACATGTGACAGAACTTATGTTTCCCTGGGGATATACACTGATTAAGAAAAAGAGCAAGTTGGGGTTGTCACCTGTTTGGGGGATTTTCTTCAAGTCTGATGGCTGGGACGTGCTCCGGCACGTCTGAAACACCCTAGAAAGCAGCAAAACAGTATTTATGACACATGGGTAAAAGATTCCTTAATAGCTTTTTCCTCCACACTGCTTCTCCTCTGGCATTGCGGAGCCGTGGCCAAAATACAAAACCAAGGTGCTCCTGAAGAAAGTTCACATTCACCTGGAGGTTACTCATGATCTTGTGTCTTTTAAGAACATGGCATTAATGGACAAAATCCCCCACACCAGAGAAATCACAGCATCAGAGTACCGGTTAAAGAGTGCCATTCATCTCATAAATACAGAAGGGTTCTACAAGCATCCTGGAGACAGCTACTGGATTTCAAAGGAAACAGAAGGCCTGCAGAACGTTTGAGTTTTCCACCTTTTCAAATAGAGGAGGGTAGAAATTTAACAAGGGATCCATCGCTGCATTAGCCCCTGGCCTTACCATGGCTGCTTTTCTGGCTGGAGGTCCCATCATGTCAGCATCAAAGGCAGTCTGTAGTTCCACAGCTGCTATGGCAGAGGGATAACTCCCAGGTGCCTTACGTTTCAGTGCCTTCTTCTTGGGGAAAGTGACGTTCCCACGCGAAGGCTTCGCAGGTGTCATAAAGTTGGCTAGAGTAAAAGCAAGAGAGAACTGATACAGTCTTGCTCTGCCTCAGGAAAAATCCAGGTTCTCTTAATCATTGACTTAACTGTCAAGTTCTTCTGATTTATCCTACTAAGGTGCTGGCATACCTTGTTTAGTAGTAGTAGAACTGCCTTTCCGAGTGGAAATCACCCGTAATCCATTTTTGCCTTCCGCAGCTGGATGCTGGACGGGAGTTTTAGTTTCTTCTCCTTCCTCAGAAAGTTGGTCTGAAGGGGAAAAATCGATTCAGTTATGCATAGACCAGGTTGGTCGTGATTACGTAGCTCATGCAGTGACACTTCAGCCCATGGTTCATATAAAAAACTTTGTTGCTGTTTTGTTTTTTTGTTTGTTTGTTTGTTTGTTTGTTTGTTTTTAAACAGCTACACTGACCTGATGAACTCCTAAGTAGAATACACTAGGACAAAACATCTAGGACTCTAGATTCTCTCTGCAGCTTTAACTACTACACAACACATTGCTCTTCAGACAGAAAAAAGAAATTTCCTTCCTAGTTTCACATAGAACTTTACACAAAAGACCAGCTAAAGCCAGGAGTGGTTCTAAGCTTTCCTCCAACGTTTCAGCTTCTGTCCACTGACTGCCAGACAAAGCCACCAGTGACCTGGCCAGACTGCCTGCCCTATTGCTAGTCAGACCTCAGGTCATCTGTGATTTATACATTCATTTACAGCACAAATTCCTTCAAGAACCAAAGATTTAACACATTCATTTACAGCACAAATTCCTTCAAGAAACAAAGATTTAACACATTCATTTACAGCACAGATTCCTTCAAGAACCAAAGATTTACACAATCATTTACAGCACAAATTCCTTCCAAGAACCAAAACATGCTCACCATCATCATCTTCATCATCATCTGCAGCATTGATTACAACTGGAGGGTGTGTAGGGCTTGGGACATTTTCAGAGTTTTCCACTTTCGTCACCCCCTTAGCTGTGGAGAGGGATTTGACTGGACAGAAAGTTTGTTTTGCTGCAGTGACATCTGAGCCACTTTCAGATCATTGTCCGCGCACTCAGGCGGACTTGGCAGTGTAGCTAGAGGAAGAGGAGGATCATCGGTAATATGGCAGTTTAAAACTTTGACCACAATGCAAAGAGATGGTAGCAAAGGCAGATAACCCGCACAGACAACGAGTTCAGCATCTCCTTTTGCCCATCCCATCACTGCTTACGCCGTGAACAATGACTTCCCTTCCAACAACACCACATCTCCCTACCACCCAGCAAAAGAGGAAACAACAGGAAGCAAACTGCAAGGCAAACATCACACTAAGCAAAGAGAAGCTGAGCACGAAAGCAGAAAACAAACACCAGCAGTACACTCGGTGCAGTACACCTATGACTGCAGACCTTTTCCTGCACTCACAAATGAACAGTTACCTGACGCCCCCTACAGGATTGGCACCCACTAAGTACTACTCAAAATTAATTCTTCAGCGCTTAAAGAAAAAGGACCTAAACTCACTCTTGCTTGGTGGTAGGAATTGTCCATCGATGTAACGTCCCTTTGCATGATGAAAAGCACAGTTGGCTTTCTGACAGCCTCCCGGCTGGTTCTCCCAGTAGCAAGGAATCTCACTGCGCTTTTTCTGAAGACAGAAAGAAAGAAAAGCTCGTGATAACATGCACCTGAGGCTTGCAAAGAGATGCACAGCTCCAGATCGTGACAGCTGTCACAACACAGTGCTGAAACATCATTCCAAAGGTCAGTTTCTCAGTTAAGTGTAGTATTTCTGGGCATATTCACAAAGTTTGCATAAGCTGTAACCACTATGCACATTTAGTTTGGTCATCACTCAGTTTGAGAAGACAGGCACTCTCAGACATCAGTTGAGGGTGGCTTAAACTAATACACCTAGGATTATACTAGGATTATTCAGAGGGAAAAAGAACATCTGAAATTGCCTAGGTTAACCCTGTCTAGAACTACTTCTTGGAGACTTAGTTCTGCTGCACCTTTAACTTTCCCCACTTCCTACCCCAGGCAGCTACAACAGCGTTATCTGAAGGACTGTGGGTCAGAAGACACCTGATAGTTCATTATCAAGCCTGCTCCCATGAGGATAGAACAGCCTGTTTATTACCCCCCTGCTCCAGCAGGTTTTAGCAGTCTATTTAACAGCTATTCTGCATCTCTTGAGAAAACTGTCAGCATCTAATAAAAAAAAAATAAACAAATATCTTGCTAAGACATACCTAAGGCATTGATTTTATTTCCCTCTGCTTCCTCCCACCCCCTCTCTTGGTAACAGAAACCAGTATGATTTTGAAGCAAACAAATCTATCCTGCAAAAGCACAATCAGTACACCTACGGCACTGAAAAATGCTTTTGTGGATTTATTTTGAGAACACATTGTTAGGCACTCACGTCAATTTCCATGTGTCTGAATCGGCAGACATTCCTGAAACAACGACCCTCCTGCCACAGCTTGCAGACCGTCTCATTGCCCAGAGCAGCTTCGCAGTGGCGGTAGGCACATTTGTCTCCCTGGAACCAAAAGGAAACCAACAAGGAAAATAGAGTACAGCCTCAAAAATGGCCATGCTGCTGCCTAATGGTGCTACAACTGAATTCACAATCTATCTGGTTCTCAAGTTAACCAAAGACCAGTGTGCTTCCTCCTCCTAATCTACTCCTTCCCGAAAAAAAGGGGGAAAAAAAGCAAAGCAAAGGAAAGCCAGCCATACCTTGCTACAGGTAGAATAGAAATAGAAGTAGCAATCGTCTCCTTGTTTAGACATGCCGACGAGTTCTGCTAACAAGCTCGGGTTCTCTCCACAGGGACTTCCTCTGCTCTTGGAGAGAGCTGTCTTCACCCTTGCTTGGGCTGAAAGTCTTCTACTGGCTTGTGATCAGTGAAATCTTCTTTTTAAAAGTAACCCGAAAGAAAGTAACAAGTGAAAAATAATGAGGAACGGACATTTTTCCAGCTTTCTTCAGTTAATCAAATCAAGTTATCAGTCTCTCAAAGAGAGCAAAGCCTTGAAATCAGCTGTTACATGAACTAACTAAATATTAAAGTTCTGTAAAGCTGCCAGGAGCTTTGTCAGCAAGCGTTCTCTTCCACATCCTCAATAATATGACCTGGAGCACATCTGGAAGCCTGAAAACGGAGTCACTCCTTAAAAAACCACCTGATGATACATGCAAGTCAATAATCAACTATGGCTACAAATAACTTCTCTAGAACACAGTTAGGACGCATTAAACAGCACGTTCCAGGCCCTGTGGGTCTTCGATTTCACCTACCTGGACAACCTCAGCAAAGTTATCGATCTTCAAAGGCTTCCAGTTAACTGCTCCTGTAGGCCGAACCAAGACTGAATCCGTGAATTAATAATAAAGGGGTAGGAAGAATTTTCCTCCTCACTTTGCCAAGGGAACCTCTCATCCACAATTCAAACATAGGATGCGCTTTTAAACAGCTTATAACTAAGAGAGGAAGCAAGTCCATTTGAATGCTCTCTCAGACTGGATGCAGCCAGGGTTAGTTAGCTCTTCAAAAAAATAAAAAACAAAAACCAAAACAAACAAAAAAACAAAAAAAAAACAACAGTGCATTTAGAGATGAACTCGTGATTCAAAGTGGCTGCAAAAATGAGGCTCCATCTTCCACAGCCGGACAATTTAACTTTTTTTTTTTTTTTTTTTAATTTAAAATTCAGCATGTTCCAATCTCTGGTCTTCAAGATTTCTTCACCTATTAAGAAAACACAAAAACCTTTCCCCGTCTTTATTACCTGTACAGCAAAAAACATACCAGTGCATCTAAAGCCACAGATGTGCATACGCATACACACATCTGTGTTTATACACACACGAGGAGGGAGTGAGAGAAAGTTAGCTAGAGCGACAGTGAAAATCAGAATTTTTGCCTTTTCGACACAGAGAGCGCGTAAAAATTCTCTCATTTTGAGGGAACTAGAAAAAAATGGAGGCTCTACAAAAGATTTTGATGAGTATGCCTTCGAGGCCGATGCTTTGTAACATGAGGGATCTGGGGGCCAGCACACAAATATGCATACGGATGTACATGCATACAGGATAAACATATCTATGCACACAAGCGTGCACAGTAGATGTTGTATGATCTCCATATCGAGAACAACTCGTAGCCCTGATCAGACACGTAGAGTTGCAATCAATTAACAGCAGCAAGACAGCAGATCAAGGGTACAGCAAGCTTTGAGAGGCAGGGGAATGCTCACTTTACCAGTGGCACGGCTGCATGATACCAAGGATTTTGAATTACTTTGATTTTTTGGAAGCAATTTGGTTTTTCTTTCTGCGCTGTAGCAAATACCACAGGTTTGCCATCACGTGCTGTTCCCTAATCCATATATCCATCATCATCCATTGCTGCAGGATCATGAAAGGTTAGAGAAGACGACTTAGGTCCAATTTAACAGCCAATAAGTTTTCGATGAGCAGAGCTGCAACAGATTTTATTTCGCCACAAGCATTTTTTTTTCTTTTTTTCTGATATGAAGCTAGAAATTGATTTTTTTTTTTTTTAAAGACACTAAATGTCACAAAACCTGCAACCAGACCAGATAAAGTTCAATTCAGAGTGATTCTGAATCCTTTCATTAAAACGCTGCACATTTCTGTGCAAATTATTTCTGACTCTTCTGGACAAAAGTGGATGAAATAGTTCTTACAAATTAATAATAAAAGGTTGGAAGCTTTTACTCACACGAACACTAGTGAATTTTCCAGGAAATATTGTTTTGGCAGGGAATTTTCCCAAATCTAAAATAAAGAGAGGAAAAGTTGGGTTCTCATATTAGTTACTGCTTTTGACTGCTGGACAAAGGGAATAAAAACAGTAGTTAAGTGCAAGGTTTCCTTCTCTTCTTTAGTATGGATAGGAATCGTCACTTCGGACCTTTAGCACCTTCAGAAACACACCCAGTGCCATGCAGGTTCCTCTGCAGCTACTTCTAACAATTACTGGTGCTCCTTAGCATGGAAGTTTGACTCAAAACACTCTCCAGATTTAGCTCTTTTGACTGCCCAAGGAGCTCATCATTTTGCTTGTTGCCTTCCATTTTCCTGAACAGACCGGGAACGCTGTTCAGAATCTGAATGGATCTGGTCTAAGGAATGGGAAGAAAGCAAAACCAACGATACCTTGCAGTATTCCAAATTCCAAAATAGCAGTCTCATTTTAAAAAGGACCTCAAAAGCTTTTTTTTTTTTTAAACTGACATCTGCTAACAGAGCAATCCAAGCGCTAAACCAACTGAAGTTGCCCCTGAAAGCCTGAATAAAAATGAGTAAATCTGGTGCACTCAGCAGGTCTGTAATAGAAGTTGGTAAGGGTTTTAGATTTCTTTTTTTTTGCTCCAGGGTGCTGGTAAAATTTTTGCATTAAGAGATTTTGAACCTTTTGTACCAAAGAATTAGAGATGCGCTACAGTGCCAGTAGCTGGGGGTCTGGAAATACACACCAACAAGTGTCATAAGCTTTGCCTTTGCTGAAGGAAGATGAATAGTACAAAGAAAATCTGTCTAGTTTGTTTTACAGGCTTGTCTTTCTCAGTACGGAACAAACTGACCTCCCTGGTCGAACTTTGCAGTGCCTATTCTGCCTTTGTCCTGCAGAGAAGAGCAAGAAAGGAACAAATCTATTTTTGCACCCCAAAAACGCATTAGAGGAGGATTATCACACCCACCTAAGGGTACTTCCTTGTTTGTTTATAAAGCACAAAGCATTTCTCTTGGACAGTCTCTGTTGCTGGCCTCTTTTGTGCCTTCCATTTATAACAAAGATATTAAGATGCTTACCCCTTGCTTGTTTTTTTTTTTGTTTGTTTGTTTGTTTGTTTGTTTTTTTAAAGAACAGTGGAAGTGGAGAGTCGGATGACAAGCAAGAACAAACACTAGAAACTCCTTGTTCTGCCCCTGCTTTTTAATCACCCAGCATCACCCCGGCTGCAAAACAGCCTCTGCTGATTTACCTGCTTGTTAAAGCACCCCACAGGCTGCAAGTGCAGTGTGCTAGCTGTCAAGTTATATTTAACGGTGCACACGTAACCATTCATCTTCCCACAGTCGAAGCACAGAACAGCCTCTTGCTAACAGAACTCATCCCTGCTGCTGCAAGAAACCTCAAGGCCTGCAGGAAAACCTCAAGCTAAGAGTTCCAAAGCAAAAGCAGAAAACGCATCATTTGTACTCTTTCTATTTGAGGGAATTCTAGCTGCTAAACGCTGCCTACATCTGAGGGCACGTTCTGAGGCTGCCGGGAAGGACACTCAACACCCACTGACAGCAGGAGTGCAAAGATGCCAGCCAAGAAGGCAAAGGTTAGAGCTGAACGCTGCCTCAGCTTCCTCCAGCAGCCAGCTGGGGGTCACCTGTCAACACGCTCTCTGAGACTCGGAGCCCCGAGTTACCGCAGCCGCCACGTACAGCTGCTCCTTGCTGGCCCAAACTATTTGAAGAGTCTTCAAACTTCAGGGACCTGTTTTACGACAGCCTCAAGATCAAATTCATCTGTTCCTGAAGGCGCTGATCGTCCTGCTGTTTCTGTAGCTGTCAAAGAACAATCCTGAACCGAGGCACTCGTCTGATCAAACAGTGCTTCGGCACAGATTTGTCTTTAGCTTGACACATCAAGGTGAAGACGAATCGATTCTTGCAAGCAACCTCTCAAGCAGGGATCTAATAAGGTGACCAAAACGACAGATCTGTTGTGCAGATCTGAGCACGTCACTCTGCAGGGAATCACTTTCAAGCCTAAGATGTTTCACCCATCTCCCTGCCCCAGAGCGACACAAGGAAAGCTCTTAAGCAATTGCTAGCCTCTCCTCAGTGCTCACGAGTCCCAAATCACTAATTTTACAATATATAAACCATGGCAGCTGGCACCTAGATGGCACACGGTGACACTGCACACGTTGGCAGTGTCGTCAGGAGCTGGAAAGTCAGGGGTGAGGGGGTTAAGGGAAAACCACACATCAGTTTAGCAACTTGGCTCCCGTAGGATACTTCCTACGGCAGGAGTTTTAGCAAAGTCCCTCCCTCAGAGGGACCTGCTGGCTAATTAAAACGGGACTTCTGCTGGAGCAGTCAGAAGGCAGCAGGGTATCAGGAGATATCCAGTGGGCATCACCGTCAGTCTGTGGCAGTTTGGGGTCCAGGTATCAGTGGTTACGCGTGGTTTTCTCTGCTTCACTTTCTCCAAAGCTGTGAAAAAATAGTTCTTTTACAGCACTGTACAGTCACACTTTACGGATGGAACCAGCTGCATCAACTTCCAGTACGACGGTGTTGGAAAAAGGTGCCTTTGGTGGTCAGGAGCACAACAGCTCTGGTGAGGTGTTATTTAAGTGTGTTCTTACATCTGAGTTTCCTCATAGCAGTATGTAGCTGAGGGGGTCCAGGTTTCCCAGGTAAGATTGATGGTTTTTCTCCTACCAAGCACCAGCTCAGTATACAAAGCTCTGTTAATAACACCCAAGCGTGTAGATGTTAAACTGAAACTGCTTTTAAACCTATTTGTTGTTACGAAAATAGCTTCATACACCATCTTCACAGGGTAAAAATTCACATGGAAGGACAGAAAAACCCAGAAGCGCTTCCTGAGCTTCAGTTTACCAACAGCACCATCGGATTTAGATCCTGGCCTGGCAGCCAGGATGCAGGGTCTGTAAGCATTGCTGCGATGTGCAAGTGCCAAGGCAGGTTTCTGGCCTGCCCTGAATAAAATACCTTTTTTTTTTTTAATACAAACAGCGTGCCAGGTACGCTGTAATGCCAATGTGCCAGCTCAATAGAGGATGTCAAACAACAGAGGCGTTTATCCTAATTTCTGGCATGAAAACACTTTTAACAGCATTCTTTTCATGAAGAAACCCCTCTCTATCTTCTCCAATGCTCCAGGATCTGCTGCAGCTGCAGCAGCCGCGCTGGTACAACCCACATCTTTGCCAAATCTTTTCAGTAATTGTGCTTTACCTCGGCAATGTTGAGGTCACTCCTCTTCCTCCTCCAGCTGAGCAAGCAGCTCGCTGGCTCTGCCACACCGCAGGTGCGGAAGCGAAAGCTGGGAACACAGGAGTCAAACTCTCAGTGCTCACGAAGCCACCAGGGCAGAGGGCTGACACAGAGGCACCCCGGATCCGCTCTCCCTCCCCGCTGCGAGGCTCGCAGCAGCCCCAACCCGAAGCGCACACAATGCTTCGCATGGTGATGTCACCGCTGATTCTGAGTCCCCACGTGAGGATCTGCCTCACCACTCTCAACGTTGGTGTTTTATTTTTTTGTTTGTTTGTTTGTTTGTTTTTCTTTTAAACATTCACAGCTTTTGGGAAACCATTTCGCTAGGGAAGAAGTCCCACACGAGGGAAGTCCGTGCTTTTCTTCCAGGCAGTGGCACGTGGTTTAACACGCCGCGTTCGACAAAGCAGCTCTCCCCGTTTTGCTCAGTGGCAACAGGCACGACTGCAACGCACACAGCTGTAGGCAGCACCTGCAGGTCCCAAACCCTTAACCCGTTTTTAGAGAGCACCAATTTTTTAAGTAGTGCTTTTCCCTTAATCCATGACCCCTTCTTTCCTTTATTTCTATCGGGTGGCTCTCCTCCATTTTCCTCCTCAGTGTCTGAGCAGACACTGGGAATCGTTTCCGGAGGAAGGGCACTGCTGAAGCTCCTCCATCTACTCTCCGAGAAAAGAGAGTATGTTAAAGAATACATCTTTCCTTTCTTTTCCCTTTTTTAAATACAATTTCTGAAATCAACGCTGCGGCCTGGCAGCAAATACCTACGGGACTAAAGATGATTCCTCATCCTCACTGTAACGTTGTAGTTAACCTCCAAATGAACCCATCTCCCCAGGAAGCGGCCATTTGAGATGGGAAGGGGCAGAGCAAGAGGAAGCTCTCCTTAGCCTAGCTCTTCCCCCAACACCACCTCGCCACCCAGCACCAAATTCAACTCACCTGCTCCGCCTGATCACTCGAACGGGCGTCCGACGCTGGCACACGCCACAGCGGTGGTTCTGATGTGCCTTAAATCACCTCTCCGCAGAATATCTCGGGTCTGTATGCTCAAATAACGCAGTATTTGAGAAATAACGCCCAGAGCTCACACTCTGAGTGCAGCCCAACAGCACCGAAGCACCGGTAGGCTAAACATTCTGAACCTGGCAACAAGGCTGACCCAAGCAACAGCACGGAACCCTTCTGCACCTTCAGCGTGGACATCAGCGTAAGGAAACACAGACCTCCTCGATCCAAATTTTAAGCGAGAAACGCAAAAGGTCACCCAACCGGCTTGTTTTCAGCAAGCTAAAGGAGAAATTAAGGCGACAACCGGGTGCATCCAGAGTTAGTCAGATCCTGAAGGCAGTTCCTTGGGGGAACGGAGGAGCAACGCGCCAGATGAGGGCTGCCTTACAGCGCACCCCTTAGAGGCACTGCTACGGAAGGAAGGCAGAAGGTTGGAACTCGAAAGAACTCGCAAGGTGCCCGTTAAGGGGGAAATCTTTCATTTTTTTCTCAGCAGAACCTCCCCACTTCCCCCCCTCCCCCCAAGAAGGCAGCCCGGGGACTCTTTGCTTCCTTAGGGAGAGGGCAGGGACGGGGCAGGGTGGTGGGACAGATGGCCAGAGGGTCGGATGGACGGACAGACAGCCGGACAGAGGGCCCAGCAAGGCCTGACGAAGGGCTCAGGAGCAGGAGGGAAGGGCAGGGCGAGGGGAAGGGCAGAGAAGTACAAATCTTTTTTTCCTTGTGATAACTTTTCTTGACCAAAAAACACGATTGTGAATGAGGCAAAATGAAAGATGAAACATGGGGACGTGCGGATACTCACGATGATGCAGCCTTCTATCTGCATGTTCACCTGCTCATAGAGCCACACCTGGATCCTCGACCTCTGCAGAACGAAGGAGGAGAGTAAGTCGGGCCACAAACACTGAGCACTTTTGTTCTCTCATGTGTTCAGAAATACCTGCTAGCCACAGCCACGACAGCTCCCAAACGCTCCGAGGAGCAACTCTCAGGGGCAGTTTCAATGAGCAATCTGACATTTGAGCGTTATACCATCGGGTGAATACTACACATTCGGTGAAGAACACGTTTCCAGTCACAAGGGAACACCCCTGCACGCCCGGCTACACGAGGGGGAAACGCTGGGCTCCTTGTGCCCACCAGCACGCCGCACAGCTCTCCATCCCCCACAAACCCGTCCCGGGACACGGCCAGGAGCCGAAAACTCACCGAGGGGAATGCCCAGACCCTCCCCACTCCCCCCACACCTCCCAAATCCCCATCCCCGCCCCCTCCCCGCGGTACTCACGTTCTGCAGATAGCGGAAGATGAGGTTCTGGGGCGCTGCGTTAAGGGCTAAGCACGGGGACGACAGTTCCGGGCTCGGGACAAGGCCCCAAACCCCACAACGACGCCTCAGGGCCCCGCGACAAGGCCTCAAGGCCCAGGCCGAGCCCCCAGGGCCCCAAATCCGAGACCCCTGAGGTCCAAGCCGCCCCCCACCCACCTCCCTGGCACCCCCCAGCCGCAGGAAGGATACGATGGGCTGCACAATCACCTTCTGCACCTTCTGGTCCTGCTCGCGGTACGCCATGGCTGCTGCCGCCTCGCCGCTCCCGCTCCCAGCACCGCAGGCAGAAGAGGCGAAGGCTGATGGTAGAACAGGGCTTCTTGGGGTGAAGGGAAAGCGAGGGCAGGTGGGTGCAGTCTCTGAGCTCTCCTCCTGATTTTGCTTTTTCTCCCCCATTACTGAGCTGGCAGAAGTCCCCGTGAAGTCCTTTGGCACGATGAAGGCCTGCGTGAGCTCCAGCAGCAGTTTCGTCGGCGGAGGTTTTCCCTGGTGGGGCCGGGGCGTCACAGCACACACACACACACACAGACAGAGACGCGTGGTTTTGTCCAAACATTAAGTATTTACAACAAATTCGACAAGCGCTTTTCCTCTGCCAGCAGCAAATGCCTGAGGGCCCCCACAGCTTCACAAATCATAGCGGGAAGAGCCTACCGTGCCGCGAAAAGTTCGGAAAATAATTCAAAATTGACCTGCTAGGGGAAAAAAAACGATGGCTGGTGGCAGGGTACACAATACACCCGAATCTCAGCTCTGTCCTCCGCAGAGTCAGTGCCCACGCCCAAGCGCGATGCTGATGGCACCCGAACATTTGCTGTAGCAGGCAGCAGAGCCAGCAGCTCAGGGGAGCAAGTTTTAAAACCAAGAGGCACTTAAACAACCTTTCATCGACCCCGTAACTGCGGCAGAGTCCCGACTGCTCGCCCCGGAGTCCTCACACCAGCAAAAAGCACCAACCAAAGCCTGGGGGAACTTTGGTACAGCACAAGAGAAGGGAGTGGGGGTAGCGGAGCCGCATGGCAGAGCTGCTGCTTTTCACCATTTGATCCCCCCTGATAATTGAAAGGAAGGCTGGGTGGGCTGACCCCCACCCCCATTCCTGGCAGCAAGTTTGGTCCACAACACACTGCAATAACGATTCTGCTCCCTCCCACCCCTACAGCTTCATCATCTGACACGGGTACAGTCAAAACAATGGCATACACGAGTAAAAGTCAAGAGTTGACATAGTAACTCCAGGATTTGGCTATCAACTGTCCGAGAAATCAGAACACCGAAGCTTCACAATGTGCCCAACATCGAGTTGTGCCAAGGGCGGAGGAAGGAAGAAGCTTTACGTTTAAGCCTTCAGAGCATCGCTCCATCAGAAGATCGATTTGCAGCCACCATGGCGTGCCAATGGAGATCTTTCTGTGCCAAAAGAAGTGCTTTGTCCTCTCAATATCGAAGGTAACCACCTATAGTTACAGAACGGATGCACAAGACCTTAACTCTGACCAGCAGGGAAATTTAGGACAACTGAGTGCAGATCCTGCCAATTTCTACCACTTCGGACCGTGCTTTAAGTCTCATTGCAAAGCCTCAGTTAGAAAACGGATCACCTCAGGGTATCTAACAAGAAGAACAGTTTTAATTTTTTTTTTTTTTTTTTTTTTTAATTCTACCATAGGACTACACAGTTCAACTGTCAATCATCTCGGAGAGTTCAAGGAGGAGGTCATCCTCGTCCTTCCCTGGGTCTAAGTCGATTTCGGCTTCCAGTCTGCCTCCTGAGATTTCCCAAAGTAGCTTCTCAAAATCTTCATCCGCAGATAAGGGCGCGTTCCCTGTGGAACTCAGCCGGCGTGTCCGTGCCTCTTCTAGCTGGGAAGAAGCTGAGGTCGAGGTCTCGAGATCCATCTCCATCTGCTCCTCAAATCTTTCCGGGCTTCCAAGACGCACTTTAGGTCTTGGGAGAGCAAGAAAGAACAATCAGGATATGCCATTTCTTAACGGGAAATCCCTTTCCTGCAAACCGGCTCTTAAAACTGTAGGCAAGCCCTCCTACGCTTCAATCTTACACAGGGATTGTTATCAATCAACCCAGGGCTACATTTAGAGCCCGATGCGTTACCAGGTACATTTTTCAGTCTGGGGGTTTATCTGTGAAGCCAGGGCACCTGGAGTTGAGGTGGCATTCTTGAGGACCAAAAGGCAGAGGACACTACTCATCATCTATCACCTCACGAGGAAGTAGAACTTCACCTCATCCTCGTTCAGGTATTCAGACAACCCAAGAAGTCACCGGAAAGCTGTGCTGACTTGCAGCATTTCAAGAAAGCCTAATTAAGCAATCCTGCTAGCTGCTAGAAAGTGGTTTCAGGTGACTTATTCCTTTGATGGATTTGGGCTTTAATTATCTCAGAACCCTCATTTTTTCCCACATGTGACAGAACTTATGTTTCCCTGGGGATATACACTGATTAAGAAAAAGAGCAAGTTGGGGTTGTCACCTGTTTGGGGGATTTTCTTCAAGTCTGATGGCTGGGACGTGCTCCGGCACGTCTGAAACACCCTAGAAAGCAGCAAAACAGTATTTATGACACATGGGTAAAAGATTCCTTAATAGCTTTTTCCTCCACACTGCTTCTCCTCTGGCATTGCGGAGCCGTGGCCAAAATACAAAAGCAAGGTGCTCCTGAAGAAAGTTCACATTCACCTGGAGGTTACTCATGATCTGGTGTCTTTTAAGAACATGGCATTAATGGACAAAATCCCCCACACCAGAGAAATCACAGCATCAGAGTACCGGTTAAAGAGTGCCATTCATCTCATAAATACAGAAGGGTTCTACAAGCATCCTGGAGACAGCTACTGGATTTCAAAGGAAACAGAAGGCCTGCAGAACGTTTGAGTTTTCCACCTTTTCAAATAGAGGAGGGTAGAAATTTAACAAGGGATCCATCGCTGCATTAGCCCCTGGCCTTACCATGGCTGCTTTTCTGGCTGGAGGTCCCATCATGTCAGCATCAAAGGCAGTCTGTAGTTCCACAGCTGCTATGGCAGAGGGATAACTCCCAGGTGCCTTACGTTTCAGTGCCTTCTTCTTGGGGAAAGTGACGTTCCCACGCGAAGGCTTCGCAGGTGTCATAAAGTTGGCTAGAGTAAAAGCAAGAGAGAACTGATACAGTCTTGCTCTGCCTCAGGAAAAATCCAGGTTCTCTTAATCATTTCCACAGTCCTTCTACACACTTAAATGCATTTGGCCAGCACAATTACACCGCCATTGCCTGGATTCTCAGGAATCTTTTCCACATAGGAAACTCTGTCTACCAACAAGCCATACAAAGGAACAAAGAAACCGAAGAGCTACAGTAAATAATAATCCAGGACAAGGGACACCTCCGACACATAGCAATCCTAAGTGCAAGCTAGGTTCACAAATATAGACAGCTTTTATATTTAAAGTCCTGCTCCCGCTAGGAAAGGAAAAAGCAGCAGTTATAGTAGGACAAGAGTGTATGCAACTGTTGTACCAGCTTCCTCTCCCTTGCAGTGATGTCCCACAGTTAAGTTGTTCTACAAAGTCCACATTTGTAGTGGCATTTTCTAGTCTCCCGTTCCTTACCTAACATCTGGCTGGCAGGAAAAGAAACAAACTAAGAAAAAGAAAGTACACCCTTCGCTTCGTAGCATTGCGTGGCAAAATGCACCCACCCAGAGTTACAGCATGAGAATTGTCATCTTCTGTCTGTATTTCAGAAGACAACCTAAGTAACTCTTAACCTTCAACACTTACTTTTAGCTTCCTGGCCCTGAAATTGAGCTGCCACTTTCCCTGCTGGTTCAGTATTAAAGAAGCCAGCAGTAGATTTGACAGCAGCTTCCTCCTGACGAAGCTTCTCTTGTTGTTTTCTCTGTTGCCACTTCTCCCACCGTCTCTCTTCAAAGCTCTTCTCTGGACATTTACGAGTTCCACTCTGCTGAGTGGGCTAGAAGGAAAGAAAAGGAGTGCATGAATAGGACAAAAAAAATAAATAAAATCCGTGGAGATTTCGTTAAGAAAATCTGATCAGCAATCCCTCCAAAATGGTCTTGATGTGGAACAGCATATTAATCTCGTTCAGGTTACTGTTGTGTTTTTTTTTCTCCATAAAATTCTGCCTGTAACAAGAGCCATGCTTTACTACGGACACAGTCTCACATATCTGCAATATCCACTATGGCAAGCTTCTTTAAACAGCTAGGATGTTCTGCTGTACATCTATTTATCACATTCTTTTTAAGCAGCAGAAAGTCATACAAGTTCCCCTATACAGTATCCACTGACAGATTGATTTCCTTGAACACAGAACTCTGGCCTTCTGTATTAAATCCTTCATGTCTGACAGATCAAGTCAGTAAGAACAAAAAGAATTCCCTCCACGTTAACTGTGTACATTTCAGCTGGTGCTAACAGGGTTTCTTTGTTGCTGTGGTATAAACAGACTGATTCCAAGTTTGAGGATTACAGAGTTGTCTGGAAATGCTGCTGGCGATAGGATTTAGACTGCACTGCAGCTCCTACCAGCTGCTGAAGGGTAAGAACACACTCAAGAGGGTGGCACACGGTGAGTAACAAAACTTGTCAGAATTATCAGAAATTGTACGAATGTATGTGTGTCTTCACAGAGGACTCACCTGTACATCAGGTCCAGAGGAAAGTTTAGGAAAAGGCCGGTTCAATTCCACTGCCTTCTTTTCTTCTTTTTCAGGTGCTTTAAAAAAAGACAAAAAAAAAGTGTTGTCAACGGCAGAAATAAAGAAAGCTGGGTACTTGTTTCCTTTGTGCATTTATTTCCTTGTGTCCCATGAGAGAGAGAGAGAGAAAGGCTACAATGTGCAAGCCATTCAGCATTTATCCATGAAGCAGATCCTGAGCAAACTGAACTTGCTCAATATGGGAAGCACCTCACTGGGGCAGGCATTAAAGCATCTTATTACCTGTTAGTTTTGTGCTCCATAAAGATTTCTGCTCTGCTGGGGCAGGTCCGGGTTGTGCTGAGGGAGCTGGCACATCTCCTTCACTCTGCTGCATCCGCAGAGCTTTCTCACGCTTTATTTCTTCCAAGGTTTTAACACGCACTTCTCCTTCCGGCTTGACTTTTCCTGCCGGCTCCTTCGCCTGCCCTTTGCTGGGCCCGGACAGAGCGAGCTGCTTCTTGGACTCACCCTGAATTTTGCTCTTGCTATGGCATTCTCCTGCTTTTTTCTTCTCTTCTACCAAGCGATTATTCTTTTTTTCGGACAAGGCTTCAGAGAAAGTTTGGATGCGACCTGCACGAGCAGCTCTTGCCCCTGCGCTGGAATCTTCAGTTTTACCATGCCCTTCAGCCTCGGCTTTGGCTTGAGTTTCGCGTCTCTGAAGAGCTTTCTCACGACGGATTTCCTCCAGTGTTTTCACATGGATCTCTCCCATCGGCTTGGCAGCCTTCCCTGTCATCATCAAGAAATGAGGAGAAGCACCAACATTTAAAGAGAGTCCAGCAATATTTTAAGTCTCCAAAATTTGTCAGAGCACTAAGGAAAACTCATCTTGAGCGTTCCCAATAATGCATCTTAGAACAATGCAATCCTTAGAACAACATTCTCCTCCTCCTCTGAGCCACTTGTATTTTGAAGACCAGCCCTATCCAGAGAGAACTGCTACACAGAAATGCTGCTTTACTTTATTACTTTTTCAGACTGCATTTCAAATTCCTGCTCCTGGCAGTGGTTCTATTCTAATTGTACGTAACGGTTCACAGAAGCAGCTAAAAACCTTGACAAGGCACAAGTAGAAAATAAACACACACCTAGAGCCAGAGTTCTGATAGTGGCTGTCAGAAGAGCTTCAGCACTCAAGCAAGAGGCGTCAGTTCTTTGTTTTCGTTTAAATTAGTTTGTAGGGATGTATGAAAGCAGTCCAAGTTCGTGGAAAGGAAGGAGGAGAAAGCATATTTAATATCTAGCTGTTACCTCTCTCAGTACTGGTCTGCTTAGGAGGTAATCCCAGCCTGTCCTTCAGAGACTTGGGAACTCGAACTGCAAAACAGAAAAAGAACGAATTAGGGAGGCTGCATAATGTCAACTTCAGGTTCACATTTCAAAACAAGACAGGAAAGGTGACTTTGAATCCCAGTGATTACGACCTCAGCCAACATGCAAAAAGAAACATCACTGGAAAAGGACAAACAGAAAGACTAAATACGAAACCCAGGAATCCAATCCAGATGCCCGTTTAGTACCTGTCTCTCTCTTGGGTGCTTTGTCAGCATTTCCCGGAGCCTCTACCTTCTTCCCCAGCCTTTCAGCAAGGCTGCGCTTCACTGGAAGGCTGCTTACATCATCTTCAGAGAAAACAAGGAATATTGTAAGAACTTTTCTTTGCAGGAAGGTTTGAGAACAGTCAACAATAAGCTTCTCTTTTTCAAGCATATTTTCATAGAATTGCCTTTCAGCTGCTAAATGATTTTTTTTTTTTTTTGCCATTTCTGCAGTCAACACAGATCTCCACTGCAATGTATTTTCCTTTCATACATCCCAAATACTCTTTAATGCAGTCATATATAGAAGGCAGCACCTACGTAACAGCTCGTAAAAAGTTCTCACCCGCGGAGGCTTTCCGTTTTCCTTGTCTATCAGCAAGATCTACTCGAACCACAGGTTCCTCCCCTAAAACAAAAGGGAATTTTTTTTTCTATTTCACAGAAACCAGTAGCCAACAGAAATATTATCCTGTTAGCCCATGTCCAAAAAACCCCAGTCAGACACTCTTTTGACAGCTAAACCACATAAACTCATATTTTAACTATAATTAACATGGAAAAAAAATATTAATAGTCTCAGTGCTTGCTTCAAATTCCAGCTGAGATAGTGGAGAGTGAATCTGAGTCTGCTTGACACCTATACTTTGTGCAGAACAAAGCTGCATAAGCAAGCAGAATATTCTTAGGTGCAAATGCTGAGAAATATTCCTTTCTAAGGTGAATGTCTACGAGTAAAAGTACTTCCACACTTTTTTCCCTTTAAAAGGCATTTGCACAGCTCTAAACAATTTATACACAAACTCCTGTCATACTGTGTCCACACCTGCCACTGTACGCCTCTTTAATGCTTCAGAAATTGCTTCTTATATAGCACTGGCTTCTACAGCTCGCTCTTCTCGTTACTCTTCTGGTTTTCAGTTACCCCCCTATTGGCATACTGACACTTTTTTTTTTCTCTCCTGCCACTGCACTTAACCTGAGCACCAAATCTTTCCAGTACAACCAGGGACTTTAAGCATAAAAGCACGTTTTGAACAGAAGGCAGCACCAGAAGGCTAACATGGGTGAATTGTTTTAATTATTGCTTAACCCTCCAGTTTAGGAGTAATGAAATCAAAACAAAAGCATTCATTATTACCTTTCTTGGAAGACACTGTCACAGTTCTCACCACTGTCCGGACGTTTTCCTCTTCTGGAGCAGGAAAAATCATAGAATCAACGGGACGAAGAGAAGATCTTGAAGAACCTTCTGTTCAGAGCAACCAAAACGTAAGGAAGTTTACCCAACATAAAAAACTATCACAAAGAACAAAAAACTTTAAATGACTTGTTACTGTCAAAAATACAGCAAGCAGAGCATGTAAAGAAGAGAGGTGACTAATTTGCCTCTGGTTGCCCTTTGAACTCCCATTTAGAATACCAGCTGGCTGAGAATCAGGTTGCTTTATGCCCCCAGCTAAAAATGGAAGTCTGTCCCTCAAGCAGCTCCCAGTCACCATCACCTGCCGTGAACAGGATAAGAAAGTAGGGAATATTAACTCACCACCGTGTCTCTTATTTTTTTCCTTCATCTTCTGCCATTTGATTTCCTCAAGTGTTTTTATTCCAAAATTCAGATTGCCCTCTGAAAACAGGAAACAGTTCATGAGACAGGCTTAGAGGCACTCACTGAGGACCACAGGTCCTCAGGCTTCTTAGCGCTCAGGAACTTTCTGAAGTATTTCGAATAAAGCCTGTCAACACTCCTCACAAGTGAAAGAGCCATAGAACCAATGGCATTTTGCCCCTCCTTTCATCCTTCAGGGTTCAAAATGTAGTTTTAATTTTAATCCATTTACACGATATTAGATCCCTCTATTGTTAGATATGGCTTATCAACAGTGGTTGCAAGGCTGCACGTGCAGCCATTTAAACTCCATGCTGTGGCCCTGTTTTGTTCTCCAAAAGTAAAGAAAAGGAGTTCACCTTTCTGACCCAATGGGCACATGATGGTATTAATGGCAGAAATGAGATCATGGAAATAACCGACTCCATTCAGCACCCCTACATTTTGTTGTGTTTTTACACCACGCTGCTTTTGACTTAACTGTCAAGTTCTTCTGATTTATCCTACTAAGGTGCTGGCATACCTTGTTTAGTAGTAGTAGAACTGCCTTTCCGAGTGGAAATCACCCGTAATCCATTTTTGCCTTCCGCAGCTGGATGCTGGACGGGAGTTTTAGTTTCTTCTCCTTCCTCAGAAAGTTGGTCTGAAGGGGAAAAATCGATTCAGTTATGCATAGACCAGGTTGGTCATGATTACGTAGCTCATGCAGTGACACTTCAGCCCATGGTTCATATAAAAAACTTTGTTGCTGTTTTGTTTTTTTGTTTGTTTGTTTGTTTGTTTGTTTTTAAACAGCTACACTGACCTGATGAACTCCTAAGTAGAATACACTAGGACAAAACATCTAGGACTCTAGATTCTCTCTGCAGCTTTAACTACTACACAACACATTGCTCTTCAGACAGAAAAAAGAAATTTCCTTCCTAGTTTCACATAGAACTTTACACAAAAGACCAGCTAAAGCCAGGAGTGGTTCTAAGCTTTCCTCCAACGTTTCAGCTTCTGTCCACTGACTGCCAGACAAAGCCACCAGTGACCTGGCCAGACTGCCTGCCCTATTGCTAGTCAGACCTCAGGTCATCTGTGATTTATACATTCATTTACAGCACAAATTCCTTCAAGAACCAAAGATTTAACACATTCATTTACAGCACAAATTCCTTCAAGAAACAAAGATTTAACACATTCATTTACAGCACAGATTCCTTCAAGAACCAAAGATTTACACAATCATTTACAGCACAAATTCCTTCCAAGAACCAAAACATGCTCACCATCATCATCTTCATCATCATCTGCAGCACTGATTACAACTGGAGGGTGTGTAGGGCTTGGGACATTTTCAGAGTTTTCCACTTTCGTCACCCCCTTAGCTGTGGAGAGGGATTTGACTGGACAGAAAGTTTGTTTTGCTGCAGTGACATCTGAGCCACTTTCAGATCATTGTCCGCGCACTCAGGCGGACTTGGCAGTGTAGCTAGAGGAAGAGGAGGATCATCGGTAATATGGCAGTTTAAAACTTTGACCACAATGCAAAGAGATGGTAGCAAAGGCAGATAACCCGCACAGACAACGAGTTCAGCATCTCCTTTTGCCCATCCCATCACTGCTTACGCCGTGAACAATGACTTCCCTTCGAACAACAACACATCTCCCTACCACCCAGCAAAAGAGGAAACAACAGGAAGCAAACTGCAAGGCAAACATCACACTAAGCAAAGAGAAGCTGAGCACGAAAGCAGAAAACAAACACCAGCAGTACACTCGGTGCAGTACACCTATGACTGCAGACCTTTTCCTGCACTCACAAATGAACAGTTACCTGACGCCCCCTACAGGATTGGCACCCACTAAGTACTACTCAAAATTAATTCTTCAGCGCTTAAAGAAAAAGGACCTAAACTCACTCTTGCTTGGTGGTAGGAATTGTCCATCGATGTAACGTCCCTTTGCATGATGAAAAGCACAGTTGGCTTTCTGACAGCCTCCCGGCTGGTTCTCCCAGTAGCAAGGAATCTCACTGCGCTTTTTCTGAAGACAGAAAGAAAGAAAAGCTCGTGATAACATGCACCTGAGGCTTGCAAAGAGATGCACAGCTCCAGATCGTGACAGCTGTCACAACACAGTGCTGAAACATCATTCCAAAGGTCAGTTTCTCAGTTAAGTGTAGTATTTCTGGGCATATTCACAAAGTTTGCATAAGCTGTAACCACTATGCACATTTAGTTTGGTCATCACTCAGTTTGAGAAGACAGGCACTCTCAGACATCAGTTGAGGGTGGCTTAAACTAATACACCTAGGATTATACTAGGATTATTCAGAGGGAAAAAGAACATCTGAAATTGCCTAGGTTAACCCTGTCTAGAACTACTTCTTGGAGACTTAGTTCTGCTGCACCTTTAACTTTCCCCACTTCCTACCCCAGGCAGCTACAACAGCGTTATCTGAAGGACTGTGGGTCAGAAGACACCTGATAGTTCATTATCAAGCCTGCTCCCATGAGGATAGAACAGCCTGTTTATTACCCCCCTGCTCCAGCAGGTTTTAGCAGTCTATTTAACAGCTATTCTGCATCTCTTGAGAAAACTGTCAGCATCTAATAAAAAAAAATAAACAAATATCTTGCTAAGACATACCTAAGGCATTGATTTTATTTCCCTCTGCTTCCTCCCACCCCCTCTCTTGGTAACAGAAACCAGTATGATTTTGAAGCAAACAAATCTATCCTGCAAAAGCACAATCAGTACACCTACGGCACTGAAAAATGCTTTTGTGGATTTATTTTGAGAACACATTGTTAGGCACTCACGTCAATTTCCATGTGTCTGAATCGGCAGACATTCCTGAAACAACGACCCTCCTGCCACAGCTTGCAGACCGTCTCATTGCCCAGAGCAGCTTCGCAGTGGCGGTAGGCACATTTGTCTCCCTGGAACCAAAAGGAAACCAACAAGGAAAATAGAGTACAGCCTCAAAAATGGCCATGCTGCTGCCTAATGGTGCTACAACTGAATTCACAATCTATCTGGTTCTCAAGTTAACCAAAGACCAGTGTGCTTCCTCCTCCTAATCTACTCCTTCCCGAAAAAAAGGGGGAAAAAAAGCAAAGCAAAGGAAAGCCAGCCATACCTTGCTACAGGTAGAATAGAAATAGAAGTAGCAATCGTCTCCTTGTTTAGACATGCCGACGAGTTCTGCTAACAAGCTCGGGTTCTCTCCACAGGGACTTCCTCTGCTCTTGGAGAGAGCTGTCTTCACCCTTGCTTGGGCTGAAAGTCTTCTACTGGCTTGTGATCAGTGAAATCTTCTTTTTAAAAGTAACCCGAAAGAAAGTAACAAGTGAAAAATAATGAGGAACGGACATTTTTCCAGCTTTCTTCAGTTAATCAAATCAAGTTATCAGTCTCTCAAAGAGAGCAAAGCCTTGAAATCAGCTGTTACATGAACTAACTAAATATTAAAGTTCTGTAAAGCTGCCAGGAGCTTTGTCAGCAAGCGTTCTCTTCCACGTCCTCAATAATATGACCTGGAGCACATCTGGAAGCCTGAAAACGGAGTCACTCCTTAAAAAACCACCTGATGATACATGCAAGTCAATAATCAACTATGGCTACAAATAACTTCTCTAGAACACAGTTAGGACGCATTAAACAGCACGTTCCAGGCCCTGTGGGTCTTCGATTTCACCTACCTGGACAACCTCAGCAAAGTTATCGATCTTCAAAGGCTTCCAGTTAACTGCTCCTGTAGGCCGAACCAAGACTGAATCCGTGAATTAATAATAAAGGGGTAGGAAGAATTTTCCTCCTCACTTTGCCAAGGGAACCTCTCATCCACAATTCAAACATAGGATGCGCTTTTAAACAGCTTATAACTAAGAGAGGAAGCAAGTCCATTTGAATGCTCTCTCAGACTGGATGCAGCCAGGGTTAGTTAGCTCTTCAAAAAAATAAAAAACAAAAACCAAAACAAAACAAAAACAAAAAAAAAACCAGCGCATTTAGAGATGAACTCGTGATTCAAAGTGGCTGCAAAAATGAGGCTCCATCTTCCACAGCCGGACAATTTAACTTTTTTTTTTTTTTTTTTAATTTAAAATTCAGCATGTTCCAATCTCTGGTCTTCAAGATTTCTTCACCTATTAAGAAAACACAAAAACCTTTCCCCGTCTTTATTACCTGTACAGCAAAAAACATACCAGTGCATCTAAAGCCACAGATGTGCATACGCATACACACATCTGTGTTTATACACACACGAGGAGGGAGTGAGAGAAAGTTAGCTAGAGCGACAGTGAAAATCAGAATTTTTGCCTTTTCGACACAGAGAGCGCGTAAAAATTCTCTCATTTTGAGGGAACTAGAAAAAAATGGAGGCTCTACAAAAGATTTTGATGAGTATGCCTTCGAGGCCGATGCTTTGTAACATGAGGGATCTGGGGGCCAGCACACAAATATGCATACGGATGTACATGCATACAGGATAAACATATCTATGCACACAAGCGTGCACAGTAGATGTTGTATGATCTCCATATCGAGAACAACTCGTAGCCCTGATCAGACACGTAGAGTTGCAATCAATTAACAGCAGCAAGACAGCAGATCAAGGGTACAGCAAGCTTTGAGAGGCAGGGGAATGCTCACTTTGCCAGTGGCACGGCTGCATGATACCAAGGATTTTGAATTACTTTGATTTTTTGGAAGCAATTTGGTTTTTCTTTCTGCGCTGTAGCAAATACCACAGGTTTGCCATCACGTGCTGTTCCCTAATCCATATATCCATCATCATCCATTGCTGCAGGATCATGAAAGGTTAGAGAAGACGACTTAGGTCCAATTTAACAGCCAATGAGTTTTCGATGAGCAGAGCTGCAACAGATTTTATTTCGCCACAAGCATTTTTTTTTCTTTTTTTCTGATATGAAGCTAGAAATTTTGATTTTTTTTTTTTTTTAAAGACACTAAATGTCACAAAACCTGCAACCAGACCAGATAAAGTTCAATTCAGAGTGATTCTGAATCCTTTCATTAAAACGCTGCACATTTCTGTGCAAATTATTGCTGACTCTTCTGGACAAAAGTGGATGAAATAGTTCTTACAAATTAATAATAAAAGGTTGGAAGCTTTTACTCACACGAACACTAGTGAATTTTCCAGGAAATATTGTTTTGGCAGGGAATTTTCCCAAATCTAAAATAAAGAGAGGAAAAGTTGGGTTCTCATATTAGTTACTGCTTTTGACTGCTGGACAAAGGGAATAAAAACAGTAGTTAAGTGCAAGGTTTCCTTCTCTTCTTTAGTATGGATAGGAATCGTCACTTCGGACCTTTAGCACCTTCAGAAACACACCCAGTGCCATGCAGGTTCCTCTGCAGCTACTTCTAACAATTACTGGTGCTCCTTAGCATGGAAGTTTGACTCAAAACACTCTCCAGATTTAGCTCTTTTGACTGCCCAAGGAGCTCATCATTTTGCTTGTTGCCTTCCATTTTCCTGAACAGACCGGGAACGCTGTTCAGAATCTGAATGGATCTGGTCTAAGGAATGGGAAGAAAGCAAAACCAACGATACCTTGCAGTATTCCAAATTCCAAAATAGCAGTCTCATTTTAAAAAGGACCTCAAAAGCTTTTTTTTTTTTTAAACTGACATCTGCTAACAGAGCAATCCAAGCGCTAAACCAACTGAAGTTGCCCCTGAAAGCCTGAATAAAAATGAGTAAATCTGGTGCACTCAGCAGGTCTGTAATAGAAGTTGGTAAGGGTTTTAGATTTCTTTTTTTTTGCTCCAGGGTGCTGGTAAAATTTTTGCATTAAGAGATTTTGAACCTTTTGTACCAAAGAATTAGAGATGCGCTACAGTGCCAGTAGCTGGGGGTCTGGAAATACACACCAACAAGTGTCATAAGCTTTGCCTTTGCTGAAGGAAGATGAATAGTACAAAGAAAATCTGTCTAGTTTGTTTTACAGGCTTGTCTTTCTCAGTACGGAACAAACTGACCTCCCTGGTCGAACTTTGCAGTGCCTATTCTGCCTTTGTCCTGCAGAGAAGAGCAAGAAAGGAACAAATCTATTTTTGCACCCCAAAAACGCATTAGAGGAGGATTATCACACCCACCTAAGGGTACTGCCTTGTTTGTTTATAAAGCACAAAGCATTTCTCTTGGACAGTCTCTGTTGCTGGCCTCTTTTGTGCCTTCCATTTATAACAAAGATATTAAGATGCTTACCCCTTGCTTGTTTTTTTTTTTTGTTTGTTTGTTTGTTTGTTTTTTTAAAGAACAGTGGAAGTGGAGAGTCGGATGACAAGCAAGAACAAACACTAGAAACTCCTTGTTCTGCCCCTGCTTTTTAATCACCCAGCATCACCCCGGCTGCAAAACAGCCTCTGCTGATTTACCTGCTTGTTAAAGCACCCCACAGGCTGCAAGTGCGGTGTGCTAGCTGTCAAGTTATATTTAACGGTGCACACGTAACCATTCATCTTCCCACAGTCGAAGCACAGAACAGCCTCTTGCTAACAGAACTCATCCCTGCTGCTGCAAGAAACCTCAAGGCCTGCAGGAAAACCTCAAGCTAAGAGTTCCAAAGCAAAAGCAGAAAACGCATCATTTGTACTCTTTCTATTTGAGGGAATTCTAGCTGCTAAACGCTGCCTACATCTGAGGGCACGTTCTGAGGCTGCCGGGAAGGACACTCAACACCCACTGACAGCAGGAGTGCAAAGATGCCAGCCAAGAAGGCAAAGGTTAGAGCTGAACGCTGCCTCAGCTTCCTCCAGCAGCCAGCTGGGGGTCACCTGTCAACACGCTCTCTGAGACTCGGAGCCCCGAGTTACCGCAGCCGCCACGTACAGCTGCTCCTTGCTGGCCCAAACTATTTGAAGAGTCTTCAAACTTCAGGGACCTGTTTTACGACAGCCTCAAGATCAAATTCATCTGTTCCTGAAGGCGCTGATCGTCCTGCTGTTTCTGTAGCTGTCAAAGAACAATCCTGAACCGAGGCACTCGTCTGATCAAACAGTGCTTCGGCACAGATTTGTCTTTAGCTTGACACATCAAGGTGAAGAGGAATCGATTCTTGCAAGCAACCTCTCAAGCAGGGATCTAATAAGGTGACCAAAACGACAGATCTGTTGTGCAGATCTGAGCACGTCACTCTGCAGGGAATCACTTTCAAGCCTAAGATGTTTCACCCATCTCCCTGCCCCAGAGCGACACAAGGAAAGCTCTTAAGCAATTGCTAGCCTCTCCTCAGTGCTCACGAGTCCCAAATCACTAATTTTACAATATATAAACCATGGCAGCTGGCACCTAGATGGCACACGGTGACACTGCACACGTTGGCAGTGTCGTCAGGAGCTGGAAAGTCAGGGGTGAGGGGGTTAAGGGAAAACCACACATCAGTTTAGCAACTTGGCTCCCGTAGGATACTTCCTACGGCAGGAGTTTTAGCAAAGTCCCTCCCTCAGAGGGACCTGCTGGCTAATTAAAACGGGACTTCTGCTGGAGCAGTCAGAAGGCAGCAGGGTATCAGGAGATATCCAGTGGGCATCACTGTCAGTCTGTGGCAGTTTGGGGTCCAGGTATCAGTGGTTATGCGTGGTTTTCTCTGCTTCACTTTCTCCAAAGCTGTGAAAAAATAGTTCTTTTACAGCACTGTACAGTCACACTTTACGGATGGAACCAGCTGCATCAACTTCCAGTACGACGGTGTTGGAAAAAGGTGCCTTTGGTGGTCAGGAGCACAACAGCTCTGGTGAGGTGTTATTTAAGTGTGTTCTTACATCTGAGTTTCCTCACAGCAGTATGTAGCTGAGGGGGTCCAGGTTTCCCAGGTAAGATTGATGGTTTTTCTCCTACCAAGCACCAGCTCAGTATACAAAGCTCTGTTAATAACACCCAAGCGTGTAGATGTTAAACTGAAACTGCTTTTAAACCTATTTGTTGTTACGAAAATAGCTTCATACACCATCTTCACAGGGTAAAAATTCACATGGAAGGACAGAAAAACCCAGAAGCGCTTCCTGAGCTTCAGTTTACCAACAGCACCATCGGATTTAGATCCTGGCCTGGCAGCCAGGATGCAGGGTCTGTAAGCATTGCTGCGATGTGCAAGTGCCAAGGCAGGTTTCTGGCCTGCCCTGAATAAAATACCTTTTTTTTTTTTTAATACAAACAGCGTGCCAGGTACGCTGTAATGCCAATGTGCCAGCTCAATAGAGGATGTCAAACAACAGAGGCGTTTATCCTAATTTCTGGCATGAAAACACTTTTAACAGCATTCTTTTCATGAAGAAACCCCTCTCTATCTTCTCCAATGCTCCAGGATCTGCTGCAGCTGCAGCAGCCGCGCTGGTACAACCCACATCTTTGCCAAATCTTTTCAGTAATTGTGCTTTACCTCGGCAATGTTGAGGTCACTCCTCTTCCTCCTCCAGCTGAGCAAGCAGCTCGCTGGCTCTGCCACACCGCAGGTGCGGAAGCGAAAGCTGGGAACACAGGAGTCAAACTCTCAGTGCTCACGAAGCCACCAGGGCAGAGGGCTGACACAGAGGCACCCCGGATCCGCTCTCCCTCCCCGCTGCGAGGCTCGCAGCAGCCCCAACCCGAAGCGCACACAATGCTTCGCATGGTGATGTCACCGCTGATTCTGAGTCCCCACGTGAGGATCTGCCTCACCACTCTCAACGTTGGTGTTTTATTTTTTTGTTTGTTTGTTTGTTTGTTTGTTTTTCTTTTAAACATTCACAGCTTTTGGGAAACCATTTCGCTAGGGAAGAAGTCCCACACGAGGGAAGTCCGTGCTTTTCTTCCAGGCAGTGGCACGTGCTTTAACACGCCGCGTTCGACAAAGCAGCTCTCCCCGTTTTGCTCAGTGGCAACAGGCACGACTGCAACGCACACAGCTGTAGGCAGCACCTGCAGGTCCCAAACCCTTAACCCGTTTTTAGAGAGCACCAATTTTTTAAGTAGTGCTTTTCCCTTAATCCATGACCCCTTCTTTCCTTTATTTCTATCGGGTGGCTCTCCTCCATTTTCCTCCTCAGTGTCTGAGCAGACACTGGGAATCGTTTCCGGAGGAAGGGCACTGCTGAAGCTCCTCCATCTACTCTCCGAGAAAAGAGAGTATGTTAAAGAATACATCTTTCCTTTCTTTTCCCTTTTTTAAATACAATTTCTGAAATCAACGCTGCGGCCTGGCAGCAAATACCTACAGGACTAAAGATGATTCCTCATCCGCACTGTAACGTTGTAGTTAACCTCCAAATGAACCCATCTCCCCAGGAAGCGGCCATTTGAGATGGGAAGGGGCAGAGCAAGAGGAAGCTCTCCTTAGCCTAGCTCTTCCCCCAACACCACCTCGCCACCCAGCACCAAATTCAACTCACCTGCTCCGCCTGATCACTCGAACGGGCGTCCGACGCTGGCACACGCCACAGCGGTGGTTCTGATGTGCCTTAAATCACCTCTCCGCAGAATATCTTGGGTCTGTATGCTCAAATAACGCAGTATTTGAGAAATAACGCCCAGAGCTCACACTCTGAGTGCAGCCCAACAGCACCGAAGCACCGGTAGGCTAAACATTCTGAACCTGGCAACAAGGCTGACCCAAGCAACAGCACGGAACCCTTCTGCACCTTCAGCGTGGACATCAGCGTAAGGAAACACAGACCTCCTCGATCCAAATTTTAAGCGAGAAACGCAAAAGGTCACCCAACCGGCTTGTTTTCAGCAAGCTAAAGGAGAAATTAAGGCGACAACCGGGTGCATCCAGAGTTAGTCAGATCCTGAAGGCAGTTCCTTGGGGGAACGGAGGAGCAACGCGCCAGATGAGGGCTGCCTTACAGCGCACCCCTTAGAGGCACTGCTACGGAAGGAAGGCAGAAGGTTGGAACTCGAAAGAACTCGCAAGGTGCCCGTTAAGGGGGAAATCTTTCATTTTTTTCTCAGCAGAACCTCCCCACTTCCCCCCCTCCCCCCAAGAAGGCAGCCCGGGGACTCTTTGCTTCCTTAGGGAGAGGGCAGGGACGGGGCAGGGTGGTGGGACAGATGGCCAGAGGGTCGGATGGACGGACAGACAGCCGGACAGAGGGCCCAGCAAGGCCTGACGAAGGGCTCAGGAGCAGGAGGGAAGGGCAGGGCGAGGGGAAGGGCAGAGAAGTACAAATCTTTTTTTCCTTGTGATAACTTTTCTTGACCAAAAAACACGATTGTGAATGAGGCAAAATGAAAGATGAAACATGGGGACGTGCGGATACTCACGATGATGCAGCCTTCTATCTGCATGTTCACCTGCTCATAGAGCCACACCTGGATCCTCGACCTCTGCAGAACGAAGGAGGAGAGTAAGTCGGGCCACAAACACTGAGCACTTTTGTTCTCTCATGTGTTCAGAAATACCTGCTAGCCACAGCCACGACAGCTCCCAAACGCTCCGAGGAGCAACTCTCAGGGGCAGTTTCAATGAGCAATCTGACATTTGAGCGTTATACCATCGGGTGAATACTACACATTCGGTGAAGAACACGTTTCCAGTCACAAGGGAACACCCCTGCACGCCCGGCTACACGAGGGGGAAACGCTGGGCTCCTTGTGCCCACCAGCACGCCGCACAGCTCTCCATCCCCCACAAACCCGTCCCGGGACACGGCCAGGAGCCGAAAACTCACCGAGGGGAATGCCCAGACCCTCCCCACTCCCCCCACACCTCCCAAATCCCCATCCCCGCCCCCTCCCCGCGGTACTCACGTTCTGCAGATAGCGGAAGATGAGGTTCTGGGGCGCTGCGTTAAGGGCTCAGCACGGGGACGACAGTTCCGGGCTCGGGACAAGGCCCCAAACCCCACAACGACGCCTCAGGGCCCCGCGACAAGGCCTCAAGGCCCAGGCCGAGCCCCCAGGGCCCCAAATCCGAGACCCCTGAGGTCCAAGCCGCCCCCCACCCACCTCCCTGGCACCCCCCAGCCGCAGGAAGGATACGATGGGCTGCACCATCACCTTCTGCACCTTCTGGCCCTGCCCGCGGTACGCCATGGCTGCTGCCGCCTCGCCGCTCCCGCTCCCAGCACCGCAGGCAGAAGAGGCGAAGGCTGATGGTAGAACAGGGCTTCTTGGGGTGAAGGGAAAGCGAGGGCAGGTGGGTGCAGTCTCTGAGCTCTCCTCCTGATTTTGCTTTTTCTCCCCCATTACTGAGCTGGCAGAAGTCCCCGTGAAGTCCTTTGGCACGATGAAGGCCTGCGTGAGCTCCAGCAGCAGTTTCGTCGGCGGAGGTTTTCCCTGGTGGGGCCGGGGCGTCACAGCACACACACACACACAGACAGAGACGCGTGGTTTTGTCCAAACATTAAGTATTTACAACAAATTCGACAAGCGCTTTTCCTCTGCCAGCAGCAAATGCCTGAGGGCCCCCACAGCTTCACAAATCATAGCGGGAAGAGCCTACCGTGCCGCGAAAAGTTCGGAAAATAATTCAAAATTGACCTGCTAGGGGAAAAAAAACGATGGCTGGTGGCAGGGTACACAATACACCCGAATCTCAGCTCTGTCCTCCACAGGGTCAGTGCCCACGCCCAAGCGCGATGCTGATGGCACCCGAACATTTGCTGTAGCAGGCAGCAGAGCCAGCAGCTCAGGGGAGCAAGTTTTAAAACCAAGAGGCACTTAAACAACCTTTCATCGACCCCGTAACTGCGGCAGAGTCCCGACTGCTCGCCCCGGAGTCCTCACACCAGCAAAAAGCACCAACCAAAGCCTGGGGGAACTTTGGTACAGCACAAGAGAAGGGAGTGGGGGTAGCGGAGCCGCATGGCAGAGCTGCTGCTTTTCACCATTTGATCCTCCCTGATAATTGAAAGGAAGGCTGGGTGGGCTGACCCCCACCCCCATTCCTGGCAGCAAGTTTGGTCCACAACACACTGCAATAACGATTCTGCTCCCTCCCACCCCTACAGCTTCATCATCTGACACGGGTACAGTCAAAACAATGGCATACACAAGTAAAAGTCAAGAGTTGACATAGTAACTCCAGGATTTGGCTATCGACTGTCCGAGAAATCAGAACACCGAAGCTTCACAATGTGCCCAACATCGAGTTGTGCCAAGGGCGGAGGAAGGAAGAAGCTTTACGTTTAAGCCTTCAGAGCATTGCTCCATCAGAAGATCGATTTGCAGCCACCATGGTGTGCCAATGGAGATCTTTCTGTGCCAAAAGAAGTGCTTTGTCCTCTCAATATCGAAGGTAACCACCTATAGTTACAGAACGGATGCACAAGACCTTAACTCTGACCAGCAGGGAAATTTAGGACAACTGAGTGCAGATCCTGCCAATTTCTACCACTTCGGACCGTGCTTTAAGTCTCATTGCAAAGCCTCAGTTAGAAAAAGGATCACCTCAGGGTATCTAACAAGAAGAACAGTTTTAATTTTTTTTTTTTTTTTTTTTAATTCTACCATAGGACTACGCAGTTCAACTGTCAATCATCTCGGAGAGTTCAAGGAGGAGGTCATCCTCGTCCTTCCCTGGGTCTAAGTCGATTTCGGCTTCCAGTCTGCCTCCTGAGATTTCCCAAAGTAGCTTCTCAAAATCTTCATCCGCAGATAAGGGCGCGTTCCCTGTGGAACTCTGCCGGCGTGTCCGTGCCTCTTCTAGCTGGGAAGAAGCTGAGGTCGAGGTCTCGAGATCCATCTCCATCTGCTCCTCAAATCTTTCCGGGCTTCCAAGACGCACTTCAGGTCTTGGGAGAGCAAGAAAGAACAATCAGGATATGCCATTTCTTAACGGGAAATCCCTTTCCTGCAAACCGGCTCTCAAAACTGTAGGCAAGCCCTCCTACGCTTCAATCTTACACAGGGATTGTTATCAATCAACCCAGGGCTACATTTAGAGCCCGATGCGTTACCAGGTACATTTTTCAGTCTGGGGGTTTATCTGTGAAGCCAGGGCACCTGGAGTTGAGGTGGCATTCTTGAGGACCAAAAGGCAGAGGACACTACTCATCATCTATCACCTCACGAGGAAGTAGAACTTCACCTCATCCTCGTTCAGGTATTCAGACAACCCAAGAAGTCACCGGAAAGCTGTGCTGACTTGCAGCATTTCAAGAAAGCCTAATTAAGCAATCCTGCTAGCTGCTAGAAAGTGGTTTCAGGTGACTTATTCCTTTGATGGATTTGGGCTTTAATTATCTCAGAACCCTCATTTTTTCCCACATGTGACAGAACTTATGTTTCCCTGGGGATATACACTGATTAAGAAAAAGAGCAAGTTGGGGTTGTCACCTGTTTGGGGGATTTTCTTCAAGTCTGATGGCTGGGACGTGCTCCGGCACGTCTGAAACACCCTAGAAAGCAGCAAAACAGTATTTATGACACATGGGTAAAAGATTCCTTAATAGCTTTTTCCTCCACACTGCTTCTCCTCTGGCATTGCGGAGCCGTGGCCAAAATACAAAAGCAAGGTGCTCCTGAAGAAAGTTCACATTCACCTGGAGGTTACTCATGATCTGGTGTCTTTTAAGAACATGGCATTAATGGACAAAATCCCCCACACCAGAGAAATCACAGCATCAGAGTACCGGTTAAAGAGTGCCATTCATCTCATAAATACAGAAGGGTTCTACAAGCATCCTGGAGACAGCTACTGGATTTCAAAGGAAACAGAAGGCCTGCAGAACGTTTGAGTTTTCCACCTTTTCAAATAGAGGAGGGTAGAAATTTAACAAGGGATCCATCGCTGCATTAGCCCCTGGCCTTACCATGGCTGCTTTTCTGGCTGGAGGTCCCATCATGTCAGCATCAAAGGCAGTCTGTAGTTCCACAGCTGCTATGGCAGAGGGATAACTCCCAGGTGCCTTACGTTTCAGTGCCTTCTTCTTGGGGAAAGTGACTTTCCCACGCGAAGGCTTCGCAGGTGTCATAAAGTTGGCTAGAGTAAAAGCAAGAGAGAACTGATACAGTCTTGCTCTGCCTCAGGAAAAATCCAGGTTCTCTTAATCATTTCCACAGTCCTTCTACACACTTAAATGCATTTGGCCAGCACAATTACACCGCCATTGCCTGGATTCTCAGGAATCTTTTCCACATAGGAAACTCTGTCTACCAACAAGCCATACAAAGGAACAAAGAAACCGAAGAGCTACAGTAAATAATAATCCAGGACAAGGGACACCTCCGACACATAGCAATCCTAAGTGCAAGCTAGGTTCACAAATATAGACAGCTTTTATATTTAAAGTCCTGCTCCCGCTAGGAAAGGAAAAAGCAGCAGTTATAGTAGGACAAGAGTGTATGCAACTGTTGTACCAGCTTCCTCTCCCTTGCAGTGATGTCCCACAGTTAAGCTGTTCTACAAAGTCCACACTTGTAGTGGCATTTTCTAGTCTCCCGTTCCTTACCTAACATCTGGCTGGCAGGAAAAGAAACAAACTAAGAAAAAGAAAGTACACCCTTCGCTTCGTAGCATTGCGTGGCAAAATGCACCCAGCCAGAGTTACAGCATGAGAATTGTCATCTTCTGTCTGTATTTCAGAAGACAACCTAAGTAACTCTTAACCTTCAACACTTACTTTTAGCTTCCTGGCCCTGAAATTGAGCTGCCACTTTCCCTGCTGGTTCAGTATTAAAGAAGCCAGCAGTAGATTTGACAGCAGCTTCCTCCTGACGAAGCTTCTCTTGTTGTTTTCTCTGTTGCCACTTCTCCCACCGTCTCTCTTCAAAGCTCTTCTCTGGACATTTACGAGTTCCACTCTGCTGAGTGGGCTAGAAGGAAAGAAAAGGAGTGCATGAATAGGACAAAAAAAATAAATAAAATCCGTGGAGATTTCGTTAAGAAAATCTGATCAGCAATCCCTCCAAAATGGTCTTGATGTGGAACAGCATATTAATCTCGTTCAGGTTACTGTTGTGTTTTTTTTTCTCCATAAAATTCTGCCTGTAACAAGAGCCATGCTTTACTACGGACACAGTCTCACATATCTGCAATATCCACTATGGCAAGCTTCTTTAAACAGCTAGGATGTTCTGCTGTACATCTATTTATCACATTCTTTTTAAGCAGCAGAAAGTCATACAAGTTCCCCTATACAGTATCCACTGACAGATTGATTTCCTTGAACACAGAACTCTGGCCTTCTGTATTAAATCCTTCATGTCTGACAGATCAAGTCAGTAAGAACAAAAAGAATTCCCTCCACGTTAACTGTGTACATTTCAGCTGGTGCTAACAGGGTTTCTTTGTTGCTGTGGTATAAACAGACTGATTCCAAGTTTGAGGATTACAGAGTTGTCTGGAAATGCTGCTGGCGATAGGATTTAGACTGCACTGCAGCTCCTACCAGCTGCTGAAGGGTAAGAACACACTCAAGAGGGTGGCACACGGTGAGTAACAAAACTTGTCAGAATTATCAGAAATTGTACGAATGTATGTGTGTCTTCACAGAGGACTCACCTGTACATCAGGTCCAGAGGAAAGTTTAGGAAAAGGCCGGTTCAATTCCACTGCCTTCTTTTCTTCTTTTTCAGGTGCTTTAAAAAAAGACAAAAAAAAAGTGTTGTCAACGGCAGAAATAAAGAAAGCTGGGTACTTGTTTCCTTTGTGCATTTATTTCCTTGTGTCCCATGAGAGAGAGAGAGAGAAAGGCTACAATGTGCAAGCCATTCAGCATTTATCCATGAAGCAGATCCTGAGCAAACTGAACTTGCTCAATATGGGAAGCACCTCACTGGGGCAGGCATTAAAGCATCTTATTACCTGTTAGTTTTGTGCTCCATAAAGATTTCTGCTCTGCTGGGGCAGGTCCGGGTTGTGCTGAGGGAGCTGGCACATCTCCTTCACTCTGCTGCATCCGCAGAGCTTTCTCACGCTTTATTTCTTCCAAGGTTTTAACACGCACTTCTCCTTCCGGCTTGACTTTTCCTGCCGGCTCCTTCGCCTGCCCTTTGCTGGGCCCGGACAGAGCGAGCTGCTTCTTGGACTCACCCTGAATTTTGCTCTTGCTATGGCATTCTCCTGCTTTTTTCTTCTCTTCTACCAAGCGATTATTCTTTTTTTCGGACAAGGCTTCAGAGAAAGTTTGGATGCGACCTGCACGAGCAGCTCTTGCCCCTGCGCTGGAATCTTCAGTTTTACCATGCCCTTCAGCCTCGGCTTTGGCTTGAGTTTCGCGTCTCTGAAGAGCTTTCTCACGACGGATTTCCTCCAGTGTTTTCACATGGATCTCTCCCATCGGCTTGGCAGCCTTCCCTGTCATCATCAAGAAATGAGGAGAAGCACCAACATTTAAAGAGAGTCCAGCAATATTTTAAGTCTCCAAAATTTGTCAGAGCACTAAGGAAAACTCATCTTGAGCGTTCCCAATAATGCATCTTAGAACAATGCAATCCTTAGAACAACATTCTCCTCCTCCTCTGAGCCACTTGTATTTTGAAGACCAGCCCTATCCAGAGAGAACTGCTACACAGAAATGCTGCTTTACTTTATTACTTTTTCAGACTGCATTTCAAATTCCTGCTCCTGGCAGTGGTTCTATTCTAATTGTACGTAACGGTTCACAGAAGCAGCTAAAAACCTTGACAAGGCACAAGTAGAAAATAAACACACACCTAGAGCCAGAGTTCTGATAGTGGCTGTCAGAAGAGCTTCAGCACTCAAGCAAGAGGCGTCAGTTCTTTGTTTTCGTTTAAATTAGTTTGTAGGGATGTATGAAAGCAGTCCAAGTTCGTGGAAAGGAAGGAGGAGAAAGCATATTTAATATCTAGCTGTTACCTCTCTCAGTACTGGTCTGCTTAGGAGGTAATCCCAGCCTGTCCTTCAGAGACTTGGGAACTCGAACTGCAAAACAGAAAAAGAACGAATTAGGGAGGCTGCATAATGTCAACTTCAGGTTCACATTTCAAAACAAGACAGGAAAGGTGACTTTGAATCCCAGTGATTACGACCTCAGCCAACATGCAAAAAGAAACATCACTGGAAAAGGACAAACAGAAAGACTAAATACGAAACCCAGGAATCCAATCCAGATGCCCGTTTAGTACCTGTCTCTCTCTTGGGTGCTTTGTCAGCATTTCCCGGAGCCTCTACCTTCTTCCCCAGCCTTTCAGCAAGGCTGCGCTTCACTGGAAGGCTGCTTACATCATCTTCAGAGAAAACAAGGAATATTGTAAGAACTTTTCTTTGCGGGAAGGTTTGAGAACAGTCAACAATAAGCTTCTCTTTTTCAAGCATATTTTCATAGAATTGCCTTTCAGCTGCTAAATGATTTTTTTTTTTTTTTTGCCATTTCTGCAGTCAACACAGATCTCCACTGCAATGTATTTTCCTTTCATACATCCCAAATACTCTTTAATGCAGTCATATATAGAAGGCAGCACCTACGTAACAGCTCGTAAAAAGTTCTCACCCGCGGAGGCTTTCCGTTTTCCTTGTCTATCAGCAAGATCTACTCGAGCCACAGGTTCCTCCCCTAAAACAAAAGGGAATTTTTTTTTCTATTTCACAGAAACCAGTAGCCAACAGAAATATTATCCTGTTAGCCCATGTCCAAAAAACCCCAGTCAGACACTCTTTTGACAGCTAAACCACATAAACTCATATTTTAACTATAATTAACATGGAAAAAAAATATTAATAGTCTCAGTGCTTGCTTCAAATTCCAGCTGAGATAGTGGAGAGTGAATCTGAGTCTGCTTGACACCTATACTTTGTGCAGAACAAAGCTGCATAAGCAAGCAGAATATTCTTAGGTGCAAATGCTGAGAAATATTCCTTTCTAAGGTGAATGTCTACGAGTAAAAGTACTTCCACACTTTTTTCCCTTTAAAAGGCATTTGCACAGCTCTAAACAATTTATACACAAACTCCTGTCATACTGTGTCCACACCTGCCACTGTACGCCTCTTTAATGCTTCAGAAATTGCTTCTTATATAGCACTGGCTTCTACAGCTCGCTCTTCTCGTTACTCTTCTGGTTTTCAGTTACCCCCCTATTGGCATACTGACACTTTTTTTTTTCTCTCCTGCCACTGCACTTAACCTGAGCACCAAATCTTTCCAGTACAACCAGGGACTTTAAGCATAAAAGCACGTTTTGAACAGAAGGCAGCACCAGAAGGCTAACATGGGTGAATTGTTTTAATTATTGCTTAACCCTCCAGTTTAGGAGTAATGAAATCAAAACAAAAGCATTCATTATTACCTTTCTTGGAAGACACTGTCACAGTTCTCACCACTGTCCGGACGTTTTCCTCTTCTGGAGCAGGAAAAATCATAGAATCAACGGGACGAAGAGAAGATCTTGAAGAACCTTCTGTTCAGAGCAACCAAAACGTAAGGAAGTTTACCCAACATAAAAAACTATCACAAAGAACAAAAAACTTTAAATGACTTGTTACTGTCAAAAATACAGCAAGCAGAGCATGTAAAGAAGAGAGGTGACTAATTTGCCTCTGGTTGCCCTTTGAACTCCCATTTAGAATACCAGCTGGCTGAGAATCAGGTTGCTTTATGCCCCCAGCTAAAAATGGAAGTCTGTCCCTCAAGCAGCTCCCAGTCACCATCACCTGCCGTGAACAGGATAAGAAAGTAGGCAATATTAACTCACCACCGTGTCTCTTATTTTTTTCCTTCATCTTCTGCCATTTGATTTCCTCAAGTGTTTTTATTCCAAAATTCAGATTGCCCTCTGAAAACAGGAAACAGTTCATGAGACAGGCTTAGAGGCACTCACTGAGGACCACAGGTCCTCAGGCTTCTTAGCGCTCAGGAACTTTCTGAAGTATTTCGAATAAAGCCTGTCAACACTCCTCACAAGTGAAAGAGCCATAGAACCAATGGCATTTTGCCCCTCCTTTCATCCTTCAGGGTTCAAAATGTAGTTTTAATTTTAATCCATTTACACGATATTAGATCCCTCTATTGTTAGATATGGCTTATCAACAGTGGTTGCAAGGCTGCACGTGCAGCCATTTAAACTCCATGCTGTGGCCCTGTTTTGTTCTCCAAAAGTAAAGAAAAGGAGTTCACCTTTCTGACCCAATGGGCACATGATGGTATTAATGGCAGAAATGAGATCATGGAAATAACCGACTCCATTCAGCACCCCTACATTTTGTTGTGTTTTTACACCACGCTGCTTTTGACTTAACTGTCAAGTTCTTCTGATTTATCCTACTAAGGTGCTGGCATACCTTGTTTAGTAGTAGTAGAACTGCCTTTCCGAGTGGAAATCACCCGTAATCCATTTTTGCCTTCCGCAGCTGGATGCTGGACGGGAGTTTTAGTTTCTTCTCCTTCCTCAGAAAGTTGGTCTGAAGGGGAAAAATCGATTCAGTTATGCATAGACCAGGTTGGTCATGATTACGTAGCTCATGCAGTGACACTTCAGCCCATGGTTCATATAAAAAACTTTGTTGCTGTTTTGTTTTTTGTTTGTTTGTTTGTTTGTTTGTTTTTAAACAGCTACACTGACCTGATGAACTCCTAAGTAGAATACACTAGGACAAAACATCTAGGACTCTAGATTCTCTCTGCAGCTTTAACTACTACACAACACATTGCTCTTCAGACAGAAAAAAGAAATTTCCTTCCTAGTTTCACATAGAACTTTACACAAAAGACCAGCTAAAGCCAGGAGTGGTTCTAAGCTTTCCTCCAACGTTTCAGCTTCTGTCCACTGACTGCCAGACAAAGCCACCAGTGACCTGGCCAGACTGCCTGCCCTATTGCTAGTCAGACCTCAGGTCATCTGTGATTTATACATTCATTTACAGCACAGATTCCTTCCAAGAACCAAAGATTTAACACATTCATTTACAGCACAAATTCCTTCAAGAACCAAAGATTTACACAATCATTTACAGCACAAATTCCTTCCAAGAACCAAAACATGCTCACCATCATCATCTTCATCATCATCTGCAGCATTGATTACAACTGGAGGGTGTGTAGGGCTTGGGACATTTTCAGAGTTTTCCACTTTCGTCACCCCCTTAGCTGTGGAGAGGGATTTGACTGGACAGAAAGTTTGTTTTGCTGCAGTGACATCTGAGCCACTTTCAGATCATTGTCCGCGCACTCAGGCGGACTTGGCAGTGTAGCTAGAGGAAGAGGAGGATCATCGGTAATATGGCAGTTTAAAACTTTGACCACAATGCAAAGAGATGGTAGCAAAGGCAGATAACCCGCACAGACAACGAGTTCAGCATCTCCTTTTGCCCATCCCATCACTGCTTACGCCGTGAACAATGACTTCCCTTCCAACAACACCACATCTCCCTACCACCCAGCAAAAGAGGAAACAACAGGAAGCAAACTGCAAGGCAAACATCACACTAAGCAAAGAGAAGCTGAGCACGAAAGCAGAAAACAAACACCAGCAGTACACTCGGTGCAGTACACCTATGACTGCAGACCTTTTCCTGCACTCACAAATGAACAGTTACCTGACGCCCCCTACAGGATTGGCACCCACTAAGTACTACTCAAAATTAATTCTTCAGCGCTTAAAGAAAAAGGACCTAAACTCACTCTTGCTTGGTGGTAGGAATTGTCCATCGATGTAACGTCCCTTTGCATGATGAAAAGCACAGTTGGCTTTCTGACAGCCTCCCGGCTGGTTCTCCCAGTAGCAAGGAATCTCACTGCGCTTTTTCTGAAGACAGAAAGAAAGAAAAGCTCGTGATAACATGCACCTGAGGCTTGCAAAGAGATGCACAGCTCCAGATCGTGACAGCTGTCACAACACAGTGCTGAAACATCATTCCAAAGGTCAGTTTCTCAGTTAAGTGTAGTATTTCTGGGCATATTCACAAAGTTTGCATAAGCTGTAACCACTATGCACATTTAGTTTGGTCATCACTCAGTTTGAGAAGACAGGCACTCTCAGACATCAGTTGAGGGTGGCTTAAACTAATACACCTAGGATTATACTAGGATTATTCAGAGGGAAAAAGAACATCTGAAATTGCCTAGGTTAACCCTGTCTAGAACTACTTCTTGGAGACTTAGTTCTGCTGCACCTTTAACTTTCCCCACTTCCTACCCCAGGCAGCTACAACAGCGTTATCTGAAGGACTGTGGGTCAGAAGACACCTGATAGTTCATTATCAAGCCTGCTCCCATGAGGATAGAACAGCCTGTTTATTACCCCCCTGCTCCAGCAGGTTTTAGCAGTCTATTTAACAGCTATTCTGCATCTCTTGAGAAAACTGTCAGCATCTAATAAAAAAAAATAAACAAATATCTTGCTAAGACATACCTAAGGCATTGATTTTATTTCCCTCTGCTTCCTCCCACCCCCTCTCTTGGTAACAGAAACCAGTATGATTTTGAAGCAAACAAATCTATCCTGCAAAAGCACAATCAGTACACCTACGGCACTGAAAAATGCTTTTGTGGATTTATTTTGAGAACACATTGTTAGGCACTCACGTCAATTTCCATGTGTCTGAATCGGCAGACATTCCTGAAACAACGACCCTCCTGCCACAGCTTGCAGACCGTCTCATTGCCCAGAGCAGCTTCGCAGTGGCGGTAGGCACATTTGTCTCCCTGGAACCAAAAGGAAACCAACAAGGAAAATAGAGTACAGCCTCAAAAATGGCCATGCTGCTGCCTAATGGTGCTACAACTGAATTCACAATCTATCTGGTTCTCAAGTTAACCAAAGACCAGTGTGCTTCCTCCTCCTAATCTACTCCTTCCCGAAAAAAAGGGGGAAAAAAAGCAAAGCAAAGGAAAGCCAGCCATACCTTGCTACAGGTAGAATAGAAATAGAAGTAGCAATCGTCTCCTTGTTTAGACATGCCGACGAGTTCTGCTAACAAGCTCGGGTTCTCTCCACAGGGACTTCCTCTGCTCTTGGAGAGAGCTGTCTTCACCCTTGCTTGGGCTGAAAGTCTTCTACTGGCTTGTGATCAGTGAAATCTTCTTTTTAAAAGTAACCCGAAAGAAAGTAACAAGTGAAAAATAATGAGGAACGGACATTTTTCCAGCTTTCTTCAGTTAATCAAATCAAGTTATCAGTCTCTCAAAGAGAGCAAAGCCTTGAAATCAGCTGTTACATGAACTAACTAAATATTAAAGTTCTGTAAAGCTGCCAGGAGCTTTGTCAGCAAGCGTTCTCTTCCACATCCTCAATAATATGACCTGGAGCACATCTGGAAGCCTGAAAATGGAGTCACTCCTTAAAAAACCACCTGATGATACATGCAAGTCAATAATCAACTATGGCTACAAATAACTTCTCTAGAACACAGTTAGGACGCATTAAACAGCACGTTCCAGGCCCTGTGGGTCTTCGATTTCACCTACCTGGACAACCTCAGCAAAGTTATCGATCTTCAAAGGCTTCCAGTTAACTGCTCCTGTAGGCCGAACCAAGACTGAATCCGTGAATTAATAATAAAGGGGTAGGAAGAATTTTCCTCCTCACTTTGCCAAGGGAACCTCTCATCCACAATTCAAACATAGGATGCGCTTTTAAACAGCTTATAACTAAGAGAGGAAGCAAGTCCATTTGAATGCTCTCTCAGACTGGATGCAGCCAGGGTTAGTTAGCTCTTCAAAAAAATAAAAAACAAAAACCAAAACAAACAAAAAACAAAAAAAAAACAGTGCATTTAGAGATGAACTCGTGATTCAAAGTGGCTGCAAAAATGAGGCTCCATCTTCCACAGCCGGACAATTTAACTTTTTTTTTTTTTTTTTTTAATTTAAAATTCAGCATGTTCCAATCTCTGGTCTTCAAGATTTCTTCACCTATTAAGAAAACACAAAAGCCTTTCCCCGTCTTTATTACCTGTACAGCAAAAAACATACCAGTGCATCTAAAGCCACAGATGTGCATACGCATACACACATCTGTGTTTATACACACACGAGGAGGGAGTGAGAGAAAGTTAGCTAGAGCGACAGTGAAAATCAGAATTTTTGCCTTTTCGACACAGAGAGCGCGTAAAAATTCTCTCATTTTGAGGGAACTAGAAAAAAATGGAGGCTCTACAAAAGATTTTGATGAGTATGCCTTCGAGGCCGATGCTTTGTAACATGAGGGATCTGGGGGCCAGCACACAAATATGCATACGGATGTACATGCATACAGGATAAACATATCTATGCACACAAGCGTGCACAGTAGATGTTGTATGATCTCCATATCGAGAACAACTCGTAGCCCTGATCAGACACGTAGAGTTGCAATCAATTAACAGCAGCAAGACAGCAGATCAAGGGTACAGCAAGCTTTGAGAGGCAGGGGAATGCTCACTTTGCCAGTGGCACGGCTGCATGATACCAAGGATTTTGAATTACTTTGATTTTTTGGAAGCAATTTGGTTTTTCTTTCTGCGCTGTAGCAAATACCACAGGTTTGCCATCACGTGCTGTTCCCTAATCCATATATCCATCATCATCCATTGCTGCAGGATCATGAAAGGTTAGAGAAGACGACTTAGGTCCAATTTAACAGCCAATGAGTTTTCGATGAGCAGAGCTGCAACAGATTTTATTTCGCCACAAGCATTTTTTTTTTCTTTTTTTCTGACATGAAGCTAGAAATTTTGATTTTTTTTTTTTTTTTAAAGACACTAAATGTCACAAAACCTGCAACCAGACCAGATAAAGTTCAATTCAGAGTGATTCTGAATCCTTTCATTAAAACGCTGCACATTTCTGTGCAAATTATTTCTGACTCTTCTGGACAAAAGTGGATGAAATAGTTCTTACAAATTAATAATAAAAGGTTGGAAGCTTTTACTCACACGAACACTAGTGAATTTTCCAGGAAATATTTTTTTGGCAGGGAATTTTCCCAAATCTAAAATAAAGAGAGGAAAAGTTGGGTTCTCATATTAGTTACTGCTTTTGACTGCTGGACAAAGGGAATAAAAACAGTAGTTAAGTGCAAGGTTTCCTTCTCTTCTTTAGTATGGATAGGAATCGTCACTTCGGACCTTTAGCACCTTCAGAAACACACCCAGTGCCATGCAGGTTCCTCTGCAGCTACTTCTAACAATTACTGGTGCTCCTTAGCATGGAAGTTTGACTCAAAACACTCTCCAGATTTAGCTCTTTTGACTGCCCAAGGAGCTCATCATTTTGCTTGTTGCCTTCCATTTTCCTGAACAGACCGGGAACGCTGTTCAGAATCTGAATGGATCTGGTCCATTCAGATTGGAAAGCTGAATGGACCAGATCAGAAGCTTTTTTTTTTTTTTTTTTAAACTGACATCTGCCAACATAGCAATCCAAGCGCTAAAGCAACTGAAGTTGCCCCTGAAAGCCTGAATAAAAATGAGTAAATCTGGTGCACTCAGCAGGTCTGTAATAGAAGTTGGTAAGGGTTTTAGATTTCTTTTTTTTTGCTCCAGGGTGCTGGTAAAATTTTTGCATTAAGAGATTTTGAACCTTTTGTACCAAAGAATTAGAGATGCGCTACAGTGCCAGTAGCTGGGGGTCTGGAAATACACACCAACAAGTGTCATAAGCTTTGCCTTTGCTGAAGGAAGATGAATAGTACAAAGAAAATCTGTCTAGTTTGTTTTACAGGCTTGTCTTTCTCAGTACGGAACAAACTGACCTCCCTGGTCGAACTTTGCAGTGCCTATTCTGCCTTTGTCCTGCAGAGAAGAGCAAGAAAGGAACAAATCTATTTTTGCACCCCAAAAACGCATTAGAGGAGGATTATCACACCCACCTAAGGGTACTTCCTTGTTTGTTTATAAAGCACAAAGCATTTCTCTTGGACAGTCTCTGTTGCTGGCCTCTTTTGTGCCTTCCATTTATAACAAAGATATTAAGATGCTTACCCCTTGCTTGTTTTTTTTGTTTGTTTGTTTGTTTGTTTGTTTGTTTTTTTAAAGAACAGTGGAAGTGGAGAGTCGGATGACAAGCAAGAACAAACACTAGAAACTCCTTGTTCTGCCCCTGCTTTTTAATCACCCAGCATCACCCCGGCTGCAAAACAGCCTCTGCTGATTTACCTGCTTGTTAAAGCACCCCACAGGCTGCAAGTGCGGTGTGCTAGCTGTCAAGTTATATTTAACGGTGCACACGTAACCATTCATCTTCCCACAGTCGAAGCACAGAACAGCCTCTTGCTAACAGAACTCATCCCTGCTGCTGCAAGAAACCTCAAGGCCTGCAGGAAAACCTCAAGCTAAGAGTTCCAAAGCAAAAGCAGAAAACGCATCATTTGTACTCTTTCTATTTGAGGGAATTCTAGCTGCTAAACGCTGCCTACATCTGAGGGCACGTTCTGAGGCTGCCGGGAAGGACACTCAACACCCACTGACAGCAGGAGTGCAAAGATGCCAGCCAAGAAGGCAAAGGTTAGAGCTGAACGCTGCCTCAGCTTCCTCCAGCAGCCAGCTGGGGGTCACCTGTCAACACGCTCTCTGAGACTCGGAGCCCCGAGTTACCGCAGCCGCCACGTACAGCTGCTCCTTGCTGGCCCAAACTATTTGAAGAGTCTTCAAACTTCAGGGACCTGTTTTACGACAGCCTCAAGATCAAATTCATCTGTTCCTGAAGGCGCTGATCGTCCTGCTGTTTCTGTAGCTGTCAAAGAACAATCCTGAACCGAGGCACTCGTCTGATCAAACAGTGCTTCGGCACAGATTTGTCTTTAGCTTGACACATCAAGGTGAAGAGGAATCGATTCTTGCAAGCAACCTCTCAAGCAGGGATCTAATAAGGTGACCAAAACGACAGATCTGTTGTGCAGATCTGAGCACGTCACTCTGCAGGGAATCACTTTCAAGCCTAAGATGTTTCACCCATCTCCCTGCCCCAGAGCGACACAAGGAAAGCTCTTAAGCAATTGCTAGCCTCTCCTCAGTGCTCACGAGTCCCAAATCACTAATTTTACAATATATAAACCATGGCAGCTGGCACCTAGATGGCACACGGTGACACTGCACACGTTGGCAGTGTCGTCAGGAGCTGGAAAGTCAGGGGTGAGGGGGTTAAGGGAAAACCACACATCAGTTTAGCAACTTGGCTCCCGTAGGATACTTCCTACGGCAGGAGTTTTAGCAAAGTCCCTCCCTCAGAGGGACCTGCTGGCTAATTAAAACGGGACTTCTGCTGGAGCAGTCAGAAGGCAGCAGGGTATCAGGAGATATCCAGTGGGCATCACTGTCAGTCTGTGGCAGTTTGGGGTCCAGGTATCAGTGGTTACGCGTGGTTTTCTCTGCTTCACTTTCTCCAAAGCTGTGAAAAAATAGTTCTTTTACAGCACTGTACAGTCACACTTTACGGATGGAACCAGCTGCATCAACTTCCAGTACGACGGTGTTGGAAAAAGGTGCCTTTGGTGGTCAGGAGCACAACAGCTCTGGTGAGGTGTTATTTAAGTGTGTTCTTACATCTGAGTTTCCTCATAGCAGTATGTAGCTGAGGGGGTCCAGGTTTCCCAGGTAAGATTGATGGTTTTTCTCCTACCAAGCACCAGCTCAGTATACAAAGCTCTGTTAATAACACCCAAGCGTGTAGATGTTAAACTGAAACTGCTTTTAAACCTATTTGTTGTTACGAAAATAGCTTCATACACCATCTTCACAGGGTAAAAATTCACATGGAAGGACAGAAAAACCCAGAAGCGCTTCCTGAGCTTCAGTTTACCAACAGCACCATCGGATTTAGATCCTGGCCTGGCAGCCAGGATGCAGGGTCTGTAAGCATTGCTGCGATGTGCAAGTGCCAAGGCACGTTTCTGGCCTGCCCTGAATAAAATACCTTTTTTTTTTTAATACAAACAGCGTGCCAGGTACGCTGTAATGCCAATGTGCCAGCTCAATAGAGGATGTCAAACAACAGAGGCGTTTATCCTAATTTCTGGCATGAAAACACTTTTAACAGCATTCTTTTCATGAAGAAACCCCTCTCTATCTTCTCCAATGCTCCAGGATCTGCTGCAGCTGCAGCAGCCGCGCTGGTACAACCCACATCTTTGCCAAATCTTTTCAGTAACTGTGCTTTACCTCGGCAATGTTGAGGTCACTCCTCTTCCTCCTCCAGCTGAGCAAGCAGCTCGCTGGCTCTGCCACACCGCAGGTGCGGAAGCGAAAGCTGGGAACACAGGAGTCAAACTCTCAGTGCTCACGAAGCCACCAGGGCAGAGGGCTGACACAGAGGCACCCCGGATCCGCTCTCCCTCCCCGCTGCGAGGCTCGCAGCAGCCCCAACCCGAAGCGCACACAATGCTTCGCATGGTGATGTCACCGCTGATTCTGAGTCCCCACGTGAGGATCTGCCTCACCACTCTCAACGTTGGTGTTTTATTTTTTTGTTTGTTTGTTTGTTTGTTTTTCTTTTAAACATTCACAGCTTTTGGGAAACCATTTCGCTAGGGAAGAAGTCCCACACGAGGGAAGTCCGTGCTTTTCTTCCAGGCAGTGGCACGTGCTTTAACACGCCGCGTTCGACAAAGCAGCTCTCCCCGTTTTGCTCAGTGGCAACAGGCACGACTGCAACGCACACAGCTGTAGGCAGCACCTGCAGGTCCCAAACCCTTAACCCGTTTTTAGAGAGCACCAATTTTTTAAGTAGTGCTTTTCCCTTAATCCATGACCCCTTCTTTCCTTTATTTCTATCGGGTGGCTCTCCTCCATTTTCCTCCTCAGTGTCTGAGCAGACACTGGGAATCGTTTCCGGAGGAAGAGCACTGCTGAAGCTCCTCCATCTACTCTCCGAGAAAAGAGAGTATGTTAAAGAATACATCTTTCCTTTCTTTTCCCTTTTTTAAATACAATTTCTGAAATCAACGCTGCGGCCTGGCAGCAAATACCTACGGGACTAAAGATGATTCCTCATCCTCACTGTAACGTTGTAGTTAACCTCCCAACGAACCCATCTCCCCAGGAAGCGGCCATTTGAGATGGGAAGGGGCAGAGCAAGAGGAAGCTCTCCTTAGCCTAGCTCTTCCCCCAACACCACCTCGCCACCCAGCACCAAATTCAACTCACCTGCTCCGCCCGATCACTCGAACGGGCGTCCGACGCTGGCACACGCCGCAGCGGTGGTTCTGACGTGCCTTAAATCACCTCTCCGCAGAATATCTCGGGTCTGTATGCTCAAATAACGCAGTATTTGAGAAATAACGCCCAGAGCTCACACTCTGAGTGCAGCCCAACAGCACCGAAGCACCGGTAGGCTAAACATTCTGAACCTGGCAACAAGGCTGACCCAAGCAACAGCACGGAACCCTTCTGCACCTTCAGCGTGGACATCAGCGTAAGGAAACACAGACCTCCTCGATCCAAATTTTAAGCGAGAAACGCAAAAGGTCACCCAACCGGCTTGTTTTCAGCAAGCTAAAGGAGAAATTAAGGCGACAACCGGGTGCATCCAGAGTTAGTCAGATCCTGAAGGCAGTTCCTTGGGGGAACGGAGGAGCAACGCGCCAGATGAGGGCTGCCTTACAGCGCACCCCTTAGAGGCACTGCTACGGAAGGAAGGCAGAAGGTTGGAACTCGAAAGAACTCGCAAGGTGCCCGTTAAGGGGGAAATCTTTCATTTTTTTCTCAGCAGAACCTCCCCACTTCCCCCCCTCCCCCCAAGAAGGCAGCCCGGGGACTCTTTGCTTCCTTAGGGAGAGGGCAGGGACGGGGCAGGGTGGTGGGACAGATGGCCAGAGGGTCGGATGGACGGACAGACAGCCGGACAGAGGGCCCAGCAAGGCCTGACGAAGGGCTCAGGAGCAGGAGGGAAGGGCAGGGCGAGGGGAAGGGCAGAGAAGTACAAATCTTTTTTTCCTTGTGATAACTTTTCTTGACCAAAAAACACGATTGTGAATGAGGCAAAATGAAAGATGAAACATGGGGACGTGCGGATACTCACGATGATGCAGCCTTCTATCTGCATGTTCACCTGCTCATAGAGCCACACCTGGATCCTCGACCTCTGCAGAACGAAGGAGGAGAGTAAGTCGGGCCACAAACACTGAGCACTTTTGTTCTCTCATGTGTTCAGAAATACCTGCTAGCCACAGCCACGACAGCTCCCAAACGCTCCGAGGAGCAACTCTCAGGGGCAGTTTCAATGAGCAATCTGACATTTGAGCGTTATACCATCGGGTGAATACTACACATTCGGTGAAGAACACGTTTCCAGTCACAAGGGAACACCCCTGCACGCCCGGCTACACGAGGGGGAAACGCTGGGCTCCTTGTGCCCACCAGCACGCCGCACAGCTCTCCATCCCCCACAAACCCGTCCCGGGACACGGCCAGGAGCCGAAAACTCACCGAGGGGAATCCCCAGACCCTCCCCACTCCCCCCACACCTCCCAAATCCCCATCCCCGCCCCCTCCCCGCGGTACTCACGTTCTGCAGATAGCAGAAGATGAGGTTCTGGGGCGCTGCGTTAAGGGCTCAGCACGGGGACGACAGTTCCGGGCTCGGGACAAGGCCCCAAACCCCACAACGACGCCTCAGGGCCCCGCGACAAGGCCTCAAGGCCCAGGCCGAGCCCCCAGGGCCCCAAATCCGAGACCCCTGAGGTCCAAGCCGCCCCCCACCCACCTCCCTGGCACCCCCCAGCCGCAGGAAGGATACGATGGGCTGCACAATCACCTTCTGCACCTTCTGGTCCTGCTCGCGGTACGCCATGGCTGCTGCCGCCTCGCCGCTCCCGCTCCCAGCACCGCAGGCAGAAGAGGCGAAGGCTGATGGTAGAACAGGGCTTCTTGGGGTGAAGGGAAAGCGAGGGCAGGTGGGTGCAGTCTCTGAGCTCTCCTCCTGATTTTGCTTTTTCTCCCCCATTACTGAGCTGGCAGAAGTCCCCGTGAAGTCCTTTGGCACGATGAAGGCCTGCGTGAGCTCCAGCAGCAGTTTCGTCGGCGGAGGTTTTCCCTGGTGGGGCCGGGGCGTCACAGCACACACACACACACACACACACACACAGACAGAGACGCGTGGTTTTGTCCAAACATTAAGTATTTACAACAAATTCGACAAGCGCTTTTCCTCTGCCAGCAGCAAATGCCTGAGGGCCCCCACAGCTTCACAAATCATAGCGGGAAGAGCCTACCGTGCCGCGAAAAGTTCGGAAAATAATTCAAAATTGACCTGCTAGGGGAAAAAAAACGATGGCTGGTGGCAGGGTACACAATACACCCGAATCTCAGCTCTGTCCTCCGCAGGGTCAGTGCCCACGCCCAAGCGCGATGCTGATGGCACCCGAACATTTGCTGTAGCAGGCAGCAGAGCCAGCAGCTCAGGGGAGCAAGTTTTAAAACCAAGAGGCACTTAAACAACCTTTCATCGACCCCGTAACTGCGGCAGAGTCCCGACTGCTCGCCCCGGAGTCCTCACACCAGCAAAAAGCACCAACCAAAGCCTGGGGGAACTTTGGTACAGCACAAGAGAAGGGAGTGGGGGTAGCGGAGCCGCATGGCAGAGCTGCTGCTTTTCACCATTTGATCCCCCCTGATAATTGAAAGGAAGGCTGGGTGGGCTGACCCCCACCCCCATTCCTGGCAGCAAGTTTGGTCCACAACACACTGCAATAACGATTCTGCTCCCTCCCACCCCTACAGCTTCATCATCTGACACGGGTACAGTCAAAACAATGGCATACACGAGTAAAAGTCAAGAGTTGACATAGTAACTCCAGGATTTGGCTATCAACTGTCCGAGAAATCAGAACACCGAAGCTTCACAATGTGCCCAACATCGAGTTGTGCCAAGGGCGGAGGAAGGAAGAAGCTTTACGTTTAAGCCTTCAGAGCATCGCTCCATCAGAAGATCGATTTGCAGCCACCATGGCGTGCCAATGGAGATCTTTCTGTGCCAAAAGAAGTGCTTTGTCCTCTCAATATCGAAGGTAACCACCTATAGTTACAGAACGGATGCACAAGACCTTAACTCTGACCAGCAGGGAAATTTAGGACAACTGAGTGCAGATCCTGCCAATTTCTACCACTTCGGACCGTGCTTTAAGTCTCATTGCAAAGCCTCAGTTAGAAAAAGGATCACCTCAGGGTATCTAACAAGAAGAACAGTTTTAATTTTTTTTTTTTTTTTTTTTTAATTCTACCATAGGACTACGCAGTTCAACTGTCAATCATCTCGGAGAGTTCAAGGAGGAGGTCATCCTCGTCCTTCCCTGGGTCTAAGTCGATTTCGGCTTCCAGTCTGCCTCCTGAGATTTCCCAAAGTAGCTTCTCAAAATCTTCATCCGCAGATAAGGGCGCGTTCCCTGTGGAACTCAGCCGGCGTGTCCGTGCCTCTTCTAGCTGGGAAGAAGCTGAGGTCGAGGTCTCGAGATCCATCTCCATCTGCTCCTCAAATCTTTCCGGGCTTCCAAGACGCACTTCAGGTCTTGGGAGAGCAAGAAAGAACAATCAGGATATGCCATTTCTTAACGGGAAATCCCTTTCCTGCAAACCGGCTCTCAAAACTTAAGGCAAGCCCTCCTACGCTTCAATCTTACACAGGGATTGTTATCAATCAACCCAGGGCTACATTTAGAGCCCGATGCGTTACCAGGTACATTTTTCAGTCTGGGGGTTTATCTGTGAAGCCAGGGCACCTGGAGTTGAGGTGGCATTCTTGAGGACCAAAAGGCAGAGGACACTACTCATCATCTATCACCTCACGAGGAAGTAGAACTTCACCTCATCCTCGTTCAGGTATTCAGACAACCCAAGAAGTCACCGGAAAGCTGTGCTGACTTGCAGCATTTCAAGAAAGCCTAATTAAGCAATCCTGCTAGCTGCTAGAAAGTGGTTTCAGGTGACTTATTCCTTTGATGGATTTGGGCTTTAATTATCTCAGAACCCTCATTTTTTCCCACATGTGACAGAACTTATGTTTCCCTGGGGATATACACTGATTAAGAAAAAGAGCAAGTTGGGGTTGTCACCTGTTTGGGGGATTTTCTTCAAGTCTGATGGCTGGGACGTGCTCCGGCACGTCTGAAACACCCTAGAAAGCAGCAAAACAGTATTTATGACACATGGGTAAAAGATTCCTTAATAGCTTTTTCCTCCACACTGCTTCTCCTCTGGCATTGCGGAGCCGTGGCCAAAATACAAAACCAAGGTGCTCCTGAAGAAAGTTCACATTCACCTGGAGGTTACTCATGATCTGGTGTCTTTTAAGAACATGGCATTAATGGACAAAATCCCCCACACCAGAGAAATCACAGCATCAGAGTACCGGTTAAAGAGTGCCATTCATCTCATAAATACAGAAGGGTTCTACAAGCATCCTGGAGACAGCTACTGGATTTCAAAGGAAACAGAAGGCCTGCAGAACGTTTGAGTTTTCCACCTTTTCAAATAGAGGAGGGTAGAAATTTAACAAGGGATCCATCGCTGCATTAGCCCCTGGCCTTACCATGGCTGCTTTTCTGGCTGGAGGTCCCATCATGTCAGCATCAAAGGCAGTCTGTAGTTCCACAGCTGCTATGGCAGAGGGATAACTCCCAGGTGCCTTACGTTTCAGTGCCTTCTTCTTGGGGAAAGTGACGTTCCCACGCGAAGGCTTCGCAGGTGTCATAAAGTTGGCTAGAGTAAAAGCAAGAGAGAACTGATACAGTCTTGCTCTGCCTCAGGAAAAATCCAGGTTCTCTTAATCATTTCCACAGTCCTTCTACACACTTAAATGCATTTGGCCAGCACAATTACACCGCCATTGCCTGGATTCTCAGGAATCTTTTCCACATAGGAAACTCTGTCTACCAACAAGCCATACAAAGGAACAAAGAAACCGAAGAGCTACAGTAAATAATAATCCAGGACAAGGGACACCTCCGACACATAGCAATCCTAAGTGCAAGCTAGGTTCACAAATATAGACAGCTTTTATATTTAAAGTCCTGCTCCCGCTAGGAAAGGAAAAAGCAGCAGTTATAGTAGGACAAGAGTGTATGCAACTGTTGTACCAGCTTCCTCTCCCTTGCAGTGATGTCCCACAGTTAAGTTGTTCTACAAAGTCCACATTTGTAGTGGCATTTTCTAGTCTCCCGTTCCTTACCTAACATCTGGCTGGCAGGAAAAGAAACAAACTAAGAAAAAGAAAGTACACCCTTCGCTTCGTAGCATTGCGTGGCAAAATGCACCCAGCCAGAGTTACAGCATGAGAATTGTCATCTTCTGTCTGTATTTCAGAAGACAACCTAAGTAACTCTTAACCTTCAACACTTACTTTTAGCTTCCTGGCCCTGAAATTGAGCTGCCACTTTCCCTGCTGGTTCAGTATTAAAGAAGCCAGCAGTAGATTTGACAGCAGCTTCCTCCTGACGAAGCTTCTCTTGTTGTTTTCTCTGTTGCCACTTCTCCCACCGTCTCTCTTCAAAGCTCTTCTCTGGACATTTACGAGTTCCACTCTGCTGAGTGGGCTAGAAGGAAAGAAAAGGAGTGCATGAATAGGACAAAAAAAATAAATAAAATCCGTGGAGATTTCGTTAAGAAAATCTGATCAGCAATCCCTCCAAAATGGTCTTGATGTGGAACAGCATATTAATCTCGTTCAGGTTACTGTTGTGTTTTTTTTTCTCCATAAAATTCTGCCTGTAACAAGAGCCATGCTTTACTACGGACACAGTCTCACATATCTGCAATATCCACTATGGCAAGCTTCTTTAAACAGATAGGATGTTCTGCTGTACATCTATTTATCACATTCTTTTTAAGCAGCAGAAAGTCATACAAGTTCCCCTATACAGTATCCACTGACAGATTGATTTCCTTGAACACAGAACTCTGGCCTTCTGTATTAAATCCTTCATGTCTGACAGATCAAGTCAGTAAGAACAAAAAGAATTCCCTCCACGTTAACTGTGTACATTTCAGCTGGTGCTAACAGGGTTTCTTTGTTGCTGTGGTATAAACAGACTGATTCCAAGTTTGAGGATTACAGAGTTGTCTGGAAATGCTGCTGGCGATAGGATTTAGACTGCACTGCAGCTCCTACCAGCTGCTGAAGGGTAAGAACACACTCAAGAGGGTGGCACACGGGGAGTAACAAAACTTGTCAGAATTATCAGAAATTGTACGAATGTATGTGTGTCTTCACAGAGGACTCACCTGTACATCAGGTCCAGAGGAAAGTTTAGGAAAAGGCCGGTTCAATTCCACTGCCTTCTTTTCTTCTTTTTCAGGTGCTTTAAAAAAAGACAAAAAAAAAGTGTTGTCAACGGCAGAAATAAAGAAAGCTGGGTACTTGTTTCCTTTGTGCATTTATTTCCTTGTGTCCCATGAGAGAGAGAGAGAGAAAGGCTACAATGTGCAAGCCATTCAGCATTTATCCATGAAGCAGATCCTGAGCAAACTGAACTTGCTCAATATGGGAAGCACCTCACTGGGGCAGGCATTAAAGCATCTTATTACCTGTTAGTTTTGTGCTCCATAAAGATTTCTGCTCTGCTGGGGCAGGTCCGGGTTGTGCTGAGGGAGCTGGCACATCTCCTTCACTCTGCTGCATCCGCAGAGCTTTCTCACGCTTTATTTCTTCCAAGGTTTTAACACGCACTTCTCCTTCCGGCTTGACTTTTCCTGCCGGCTCCTTCGCCTGCCCTTTGCTGGGCCCGGACAGAGCGAGCTGCTTCTTGGACTCACCCTGAATTTTGCTCTTGCTATGGCATTCTCCTGCTTTTTTCTTCTCTTCTACCAAGCGATTATTCTTTTTTTCGGACAAGGCTTCAGAGAAAGTTTGGATGCGACCTGCACGAGCAGCTCTTGCCCCTGCGCTGGAATCTTCAGTTTTACCATGCCCTTCAGCCTCGGCTTTGGCTTGAGTTTCGCGTCTCTGAAGAGCTTTCTCACGACGGATTTCCTCCAGTGTTTTCACATGGATCTCTCCCATCGGCTTGGCAGCCTTCCCTGTCATCATCAAGAAATGAGGAGAAGCACCAACATTTAAAGAGAGTCCAGCAATATTTTAAGTCTCCAAAATTTGTCAGAGCACTAAGGAAAACTCATCTTGAGCGTTCCCAATAATGCATCTTAGAACAATGCAATCCTTAGAACAACATTCTCCTCCTCCTCTGAGCCACTTGTATTTTGAAGACCAGCCCTATCCAGAGAGAACTGCTACACAGAAATGCTGCTTTACTTTATTACTTTTTCAGACTGCATTTCAAATTCCTGCTCCTGGCAGTGGTTCTATTCTAATTGTACGTAACGGTTCACAGAAGCAGCTAAAAACCTCGACAAGGCACAAGTAGAAAATAAACACACACCTAGAGCCAGAGTTCTGATAGTGGCTGTCAGAAGAGCTTCAGCACTCAAGCAAGAGGCGTCAGTTCTTTGTTTTCGTTTAAATTAGTTTGTAGGGATGTATGAAAGCAGTCCAAGTTCGTGGAAAGGAAGGAGGAGAAAGCATATTTAATATCTAGCTGTTACCTCTCTCAGTACTGGTCTGCTTAGGAGGTAATCCCAGCCTGTCCTTCAGAGACTTGGGAACTCGAACTGCAAAACAGAAAAAGAACGAATTAGGGAGGCTGCATAATGTCAACTTCAGGTTCACATTTCAAAACAAGACAGGAAAGGTGACTTTGAATCCCAGTGATTACGACCTCAGCCAACATGCAAAAAGAAACATCACTGGAAAAGGACAAACAGAAAGACTAAATACGAAACCCAGGAATCCAATCCAGATGCCCGTTTAGTACCTGTCTCTCTCTTGGGTGCTTTGTCAGCATTTCCCGGAGCCTCTACCTTCTTCCCCAGCCTTTCAGCAAGGCTGCGCTTCACTGGAAGGCTGCTTACATCATCTTCAGAGAAAACAAGGAATATTGTAAGAACTTTTCTTTGCAGGAAGGTTTGAGAACAGTCAACAATAAGCTTCTCTTTTTCAAGCATATTTTCATAGAATTGCCTTTCAGCTGCTAAATGATTTTTTTTTTTTTTTTTCCATTTCTGCCGTCAACACAGATCTCCACTGCAATGTATTTTCCTTTCATACATCCCAAATACTCTTTAATGCAGTCATATATAGAAGGCAGCACCTACGTAACAGCTCGTAAAAAGTTCTCACCCGCGGAGGCTTTCCGTTTTCCTTGTCTATCAGCAAGATCTACTCGAACCACAGGTTCCTCCCCTAAAACAAAAGGGAATTTTTTTTTCTATTTCACAGAAACCAGTAGCCAACAGAAATATTATCCTGTTAGCCCATGTCCAAAAAACCCCAGTCAGACACTCTTTTGACAGCTAAACCACATAAACTCATATTTTAACTATAATTAACATGGAAAAAAAATATTAATAGTCTCAGTGCTTGCTTCAAATTCCAGCTGAGATAGTGGAGAGTGAATCTGAGTCTGCTTGACACCTATACTTTGTGCAGAACAAAGCTGCATAAGCAAGCAGAATATTCTTAGGTGCAAATGCTGAGAAATATTCCTTTCTAAGGTGAATGTCTACGAGTAAAAGTACTTCCACACTTTTTTCCCTTTAAAAGGCATTTGCACAGCTCTAAACAATTTATACACAAACTCCTGTCATACTGTGTCCACACCTGCCACTGTACGCCTCTTTAATGCTTCAGAAATTGCTTCTTATATAGCACTGGCTTCTACAGCTCGCTCTTCTCGTTACTCTTCTGGTTTTCAGTTACCCCCCTATTGGCATACTGACACTTTTTTTTTTCTCTCCTGCCACTGCACTTAACCTGAGCACCAAATCTTTCCAGTACAACCAGGGACTTTAAGCATAAAAGCACGTTTTGAACAGAAGGCAGCACCAGAAGGCTAACATGGGTGAATTGTTTTAATTATTGCTTAACCCTCCAGTTTAGGAGTAATGAAATCAAAACAAAAGCATTCATTATTACCTTTCTTGGAAGACACTGTCACAGTTCTCACCACTGTCCGGACGTTTTCCTCTTCTGGAGCAGGAAAAATCATAGAATCAACGGGACGAAGAGAAGATCTTGAAGAACCTTCTGTTCAGAGCAACCAAAACGTAAGGAAGTTTACCCAACATAAAAAACTATCACAAAGAACAAAAAACTTTAAATGACTTGTTACTGTCAAAAATACAGCAAGCAGAGCATGTAAAGAAGAGAGGTGACTAATTTGCCTCTGGTTGCCCTTTGAACTCCCATTTAGAATACCAGCTGGCTGAGAATCAGGTTGCTTTATGCCCCCAGCTAAAAATGGAAGTCTGTCCCTCAAGCAGCTCCCAGTCACCATCACCTGCCGTGAACAGGATAAGAAAGTAGGCAATATTAACTCACCACCGTGTCTCTTATTTTTTTCCTTCATCTTCTGCCATTTGATTTCCTCAAGTGTTTTTATTCCAAAATTCAGATTGCCCTCTGAAAACAGGAAACAGTTCATGAGACAGGCTTAGAGGCACTCACTGAGGACCACAGGTCCTCAGGCTTCTTAGCGCTCAGGAACTTTCTGAAGTATTTCGAATAAAGCCTGTCAACACTCCTCACAAGTGAAAGAGCCATAGAACCAATGGCATTTTGCCCCTCCTTTCATCCTTCAGGGTTCAAAATGTAGTTTTAATTTTAATCCATTTACACGATATTAGATCCCTCTATTGTTAGATATGGCTTATCAACAGTGGTTGCAAGGCTGCACGTGCAGCCATTTAAACTCCATGCTGTGGCCCTGTTTTGTTCTCCAAAAGTAAAGAAAAGGAGTTCACCTTTCTGACCCAATGGGCACATGATGGTATTAATGGCAGAAATGAGATCATGGAAATAACCGACTCCATTCAGCACCCCTACATTTTGTTGTGTTTTTACACCACGCTGCTTTTGACTTAACTGTCAAGTTCTTCTGATTTATCCTACTAAGGTGCTGGCATACCTTGTTTAGTAGTAGTAGAACTGCCTTTCCGAGTGGAAATCACCCGTAATCCATTTTTGCCTTCCGCAGCTGGATGCTGGACGGGAGTTTTAGTTTCTTCTCCTTCCTCAGAAAGTTGGTCTGAAGGGGAAAAATCGATTCAGTTATGCATAGACCAGGTTGGTCATGATTACGTAGCTCATGCAGTGACACTTCAGCCCATGGTTCATATAAAAAACTTTGTTGCTGTTTTGTTTTTTGTTTGTTTGTTTGTTTGTTTGTTTTTAAACAGCTACACTGACCTGATGAACTCCTAAGTAGAATACACTAGGACAAAACATCTAGGACTCTAGATTCTCTCTGCAGCTTTAACTACTACACAACACATTGCTCTTCAGACAGAAAAAAGAAATTTCCTTCCTAGTTTCACATAGAACTTTACACAAAAGACCAGCTAAAGCCAGGAGTGGTTCTAAGCTTTCCTCCAACGTTTCAGCTTCTGTCCACTGACTGCCAGACAAAGCCACCAGTGACCTGGCCAGACTGCCTGCCCTATTGCTAGTCAGACCTCAGGTCATCTGTGATTTATACATTCATTTACAGCACAGATTCCTTCCAAGAACCAAAGATTTAACACATTCATTTACAGCACAAATTCCTTCAAGAACCAAAGATTTACACAATCATTTACAGCACAAATTCCTTCCAAGAACCAAAACATGCTCACCATCATCATCTTCATCATCATCTGCAGCATTGATTACAACTGGAGGGTGTGTAGGGCTTGGGACATTTTCAGAGTTTTCCACTTTCGTCACCCCCTTAGCTGTGGAGAGGGATTTGACTGGACAGAAAGTTTGTTTTGCTGCAGTGACATCTGAGCCACTTTCAGATCATTGTCCGCGCACTCAGGCGGACTTGGCAGTGTAGCTAGAGGAAGAGGAGGATCATCGGTAATATGGCAGTTTAAAACTTTGACCACAATGCAAAGAGATGGTAGCAAAGGCAGATAACCCGCACAGACAACGAGTTCAGCATCTCCTTTTGCCCATCCCATCACTGCTTACGCCGTGAACAATGACTTCCCTTCCAACAACACCACATCTCCCTACCACCCAGCAAAAGAGGAAACAACAGGAAGCAAACTGCAAGGCAAACATCACACTAAGCAAAGAGAAGCTGAGCACGAAAGCAGAAAACAAACACCAGCAGTACACTCGGTGCAGTACACCTATGACTGCAGACCTTTTCCTGCACTCACAAATGAACAGTTACCTGACGCCCCCTACAGGATTGGCACCCACTAAGTACTACTCAAAATTAATTCTTCAGCGCTTAAAGAAAAAGGACCTAAACTCACTCTTGCTTGGTGGTAGGAATTGTCCATCGATGTAACGTCCCTTTGCATGATGAAAAGCACAGTTGGCTTTCTGACAGCCTCCCGGCTGGTTCTCCCAGTAGCAAGGAATCTCACTGCGCTTTTTCTGAAGACAGAAAGAAAGAAAAGCTCGTGATAACATGCACCTGAGGCTTGCAAAGAGATGCACAGCTCCAGATCGTGACAGCTGTCACAACACAGTGCTGAAACATCATTCCAAAGGTCAGTTTCTCAGTTAAGTGTAGTATTTCTGGGCATATTCACAAAGTTTGCATAAGCTGTAACCACTATGCACATTTAGTTTGGTCATCACTCAGTTTGAGAAGACAGGCACTCTCAGACATCAGTTGAGGGTGGCTTAAACTAATACACCTAGGATTATACTAGGATTATTCAGAGGGAAAAAGAACATCTGAAATTGCCTAGGTTAACCCTGTCTAGAACTACTTCTTGGAGACTTAGTTCTGCTGCACCTTTAACTTTCCCCACTTCCTACCCCAGGCAGCTACAACAGCGTTATCTGAAGGACTGTGGGTCAGAAGACACCTGATAGTTCATTATCAAGCCTGCTCCCATGAGGATAGAACAGCCTGTTTATTACCCCCCTGCTCCAGCAGGTTTTAGCAGTCTATTTAACAGCTATTCTGCATCTCTTGAGAAAACTGTCAGCATCTAATAAAAAAAAATAAACAAATATCTTGCTAAGACATACCTAAGGCATTGATTTTATTTCCCTCTGCTTCCTCCCACCCCCTCTCTTGGTAACAGAAACCAGTATGATTTTGAAGCAAACAAATCTATCCTGCAAAAGCACAATCAGTACACCTACGGCACTGAAAAATGCTTTTGTGGATTTATTTTGAGAACACATTGTTAGGCACTCACGTCAATTTCCATGTGTCTGAATCGGCAGACATTCCTGAAACAACGACCCTCCTGCCACAGCTTGCAGACCGTCTCATTGCCCAGAGCAGCTTCGCAGTGGCGGTAGGCACATTTGTCTCCCTGGAACCAAAAGGAAACCAACAAGGAAAATAGAGTACAGCCTCAAAAATGGCCATGCTGCTGCCTAATGGTGCTACAACTGAATTCACAATCTATCTGGTTCTCAAGTTAACCAAAGACCAGTGTGCTTCCTCCTCCTAATCTACTCCTTCCCGAAAAAAAGGGGGAAAAAAAGCAAAGCAAAGGAAAGCCAGCCATACCTTGCTACAGGTAGAATAGAAATAGAAGTAGCAATCGTCTCCTTGTTTAGACATGCCGACGAGTTCTGCTAACAAGCTCGGGTTCTCTCCACAGGGACTTCCTCTGCTCTTGGAGAGAGCTGTCTTCACCCTTGCTTGGGCTGAAAGTCTTCTACTGGCTTGTGATCAGTGAAATCTTCTTTTTAAAAGTAACCCGAAAGAAAGTAACAAGTGAAAAATAATGAGGAACGGACATTTTTCCAGCTTTCTTCAGTTAATCAAATCAAGTTATCAGTCTCTCAAAGAGAGCAAAGCCTTGAAATCAGCTGTTACATGAACTAACTAAATATTAAAGTTCTGTAAAGCTGCCAGGAGCTTTGTCAGCAAGCGTTCTCTTCCACATCCTCAATAATATGACCTGGAGCACATCTGGAAGCCTGAAAATGGAGTCACTCCTTAAAAAACCACCTGATGATACATGCAAGTCAATAATCAACTATGGCTACAAATAACTTCTCTAGAACACAGTTAGGACGCATTAAACAGCACGTTCCAGGCCCTGTGGGTCTTCGATTTCACCTACCTGGACAACCTCAGCAAAGTTATCGATCTTCAAAGGCTTCCAGTTAACTGCTCCTGTAGGCCGAACCAAGACTGAATCCGTGAATTAATAATAAAGGGGTAGGAAGAATTTTCCTCCTCACTTTGCCAAGGGAACCTCTCATCCACAATTCAAACATAGGATGCGCTTTTAAACAGCTTATAACTAAGAGAGGAAGCAAGTCCATTTGAATGCTCTCTCAGACTGGATGCAGCCAGGGTTAGTTAGCTCTTCAAAAAAATAAAAAACAAAAACCAAAACAAACAAAAAACAAAAAAAAAACAGTGCATTTAGAGATGAACTCGTGATTCAAAGTGGCTGCAAAAATGAGGCTCCATCTTCCACAGCCGGACAATTTAACTTTTTTTTTTTTTTTTTTTAATTTAAAATTCAGCATGTTCCAATCTCTGGTCTTCAAGATTTCTTCACCTATTAAGAAAACACAAAAGCCTTTCCCCGTCTTTATTACCTGTACAGCAAAAAACATACCAGTGCATCTAAAGCCACAGATGTGCATACGCATACACACATCTGTGTTTATACACACACGAGGAGGGAGTGAGAGAAAGTTAGCTAGAGCGACAGTGAAAATCAGAATTTTTGCCTTTTCGACACAGAGAGCGCGTAAAAATTCTCTCATTTTGAGGGAACTAGAAAAAAATGGAGGCTCTACAAAAGATTTTGATGAGTATGCCTTCGAGGCCGATGCTTTGTAACATGAGGGATCTGGGGGCCAGCACACAAATATGCATACGGATGTACATGCATACAGGATAAACATATCTATGCACACAAGCGTGCACAGTAGATGTTGTATGATCTCCATATCGAGAACAACTCGTAGCCCTGATCAGACACGTAGAGTTGCAATCAATTAACAGCAGCAAGACAGCAGATCAAGGGTACAGCAAGCTTTGAGAGGCAGGGGAATGCTCACTTTGCCAGTGGCACGGCTGCATGATACCAAGGATTTTGAATTACTTTGATTTTTTGGAAGCAATTTGGTTTTTCTTTCTGCGCTGTAGCAAATACCACAGGTTTGCCATCACGTGCTGTTCCCTAATCCATATATCCATCATCATCCATTGCTGCAGGATCATGAAAGGTTAGAGAAGACGACTTAGGTCCAATTTAACAGCCAATGAGTTTTCGATGAGCAGAGCTGCAACAGATTTTATTTCGCCACAAGCATTTTTTTTTCTTTTTTTCTGATATGAAGCTAGAAATTTTGATTTTTTTTTTTTTTAAAGACACTAAATGTCACAAAACCTGCAACCAGACCAGATAAAGTTCAATTCAGAGTGATTCTGAATCCTTTCATTAAAACGCTGCACATTTCTGTGCAAATTATTGCTGACTCTTCTGGACAAAAGTGGATGAAATAGTTCTTACAAATTAATAATAAAAGGTTGGAAGCTTTTACTCACACGAACACTAGTGAATTTTCCAGGAAATATTTTTTTGGCAGGGAATTTTCCCAAATCTAAAATAAAGAGAGGAAAAGTTGGGTTCTCATATTAGTTACTGCTTTTGACTGCTGGACAAAGGGAATAAAAACAGTAGTTAAGTGCAAGGTTTCCTTCTCTTCTTTAGTATGGATAGGAATCGTCACTTCGGACCTTTAGCACCTTCAGAAACACACCCAGTGCCATGCAGGTTCCTCTGCAGCTACTTCTAACAATTACTGGTGCTCCTTAGCATGGAAGTTTGACTCAAAACACTCTCCAGATTTAGCTCTTTTGACTGCCCAAGGAGCTCATCATTTTGCTTGTTGCCTTCCATTTTCCTGAACAGACCGGGAACGCTGTTCAGAATCTGAATGGATCTGGTCCATTCAGATTGGAAAGCTGAATGGACCAGATCAGAAGCTTTTTTTTTTTTTTTTAAACTGACATCTGCCAACATAGCAATCCAAGCGCTAAAGCAACTGAAGTTGCCCCTGAAAGCCTGAATAAAAATGAGTAAATCTGGTGCACTCAGCAGGTCTGTAATAGAAGTTGGTAAGGGTTTTAGATTTCTTTTTTTTTGCTCCAGGGTGCTGGTAAAATTTTTGCATTAAGAGATTTTGAACCTTTTGTACCAAAGAATTAGAGATGCGCTACAGTGCCAGTAGCTGGGGGTCTGGAAATACACACCAACAAGTGTCATAAGCTTTGCCTTTGCTGAAGGAAGATGAATAGTACAAAGAAAATCTGTCTAGTTTGTTTTACAGGCTTGTCTTTCTCAGTACGGAACAAACTGACCTCCCTGGTCGAACTTTGCAGTGCCTATTCTGCCTTTGTCCTGCAGAGAAGAGCAAGAAAGGAACAAATCTATTTTTGCACCCCAAAAACGCATTAGAGGAGGATTATCACACCCACCTAAGGGTACTTCCTTGTTTGTTTATAAAGCACAAAGCATTTCTCTTGGACAGTCTCTGTTGCTGGCCTCTTTTGTGCCTTCCATTTATAACAAAGATATTAAGATGCTTACCCCTTGCTTGTTTTTTTTGTTTGTTTGTTTGTTTGTTTGTTTTTTTAAAGAACAGTGGAAGTGGAGAGTCGGATGACAAGCAAGAACAAACACTAGAAACTCCTTGTTCTGCCCCTGCTTTTTAATCACCCAGCATCACCCCGGCTGCAAAACAGCCTCTGCTGATTTACCTGCTTGTTAAAGCACCCCACAGGCTGCAAGTGCGGTGTGCTAGCTGTCAAGTTATATTTAACGGTGCACACGTAACCATTCATCTTCCCACAGTCGAAGCACAGAACAGCCTCTTGCTAACAGAACTCATCCCTGCTGCTGCAAGAAACCTCAAGGCCTGCAGGAAAACCTCAAGCTAAGAGTTCCAAAGCAAAAGCAGAAAACGCATCATTTGTACTCTTTCTATTTGAGGGAATTCTAGCTGCTAAACGCTGCCTACATCTGAGGGCACGTTCTGAGGCTGCCGGGAAGGACACTCAACACCCACTGACAGCAGGAGTGCAAAGATGCCAGCCAAGAAGGCAAAGGTTAGAGCTGAACGCTGCCTCAGCTTCCTCCAGCAGCCAGCTGGGGGTCACCTGTCAACACGCTCTCTGAGACTCGGAGCCCCGAGTTACCGCAGCCGCCACGTACAGCTGCTCCTTGCTGGCCCAAACTATTTGAAGAGTCTTCAAACTTCAGGGACCTGTTTTACGACAGCCTCAAGATCAAATTCATCTGTTCCTGAAGGCGCTGATCGTCCTGCTGTTTCTGTAGCTGTCAAAGAACAATCCTGAACCGAGGCACTCGTCTGATCAAACAGTGCTTCGGCACAGATTTGTCTTTAGCTTGACACATCAAGGTGAAGACGAATCGATTCTTGCAAGCAACCTCTCAAGCAGGGATCTAATAAGGTGACCAAAACGACAGATCTGTTGTGCAGATCTGAGCACGTCACTCTGCAGGGAATCACTTTCAAGCCTAAGATGTTTCACCCATCTCCCTGCCCCAGAGCGACACAAGGAAAGCTCTTAAGCAATTGCTAGCCTCTCCTCAGTGCTCACGAGTCCCAAATCACTAATTTTACAATATATAAACCATGGCAGCTGGCACCTAGATGGCACACGGTGACACTGCACACGTTGGCAGTGTCGTCAGGAGCTGGAAAGTCAGGGGTGAGGGGGTTAAGGGAAAACCACACATCAGTTTAGCAACTTGGCTCCCGTAGGATACTTCCTACGGCAGGAGTTTTAGCAAAGTCCCTCCCTCAGAGGGACCTGCTGGCTAATTAAAACGGGACTTCTGCTGGAGCAGTCAGAAGGCAGCAGGGTATCAGGAGATATCCAGTGGGCATCACTGTCAGTCTGTGGCAGTTTGGGGTCCAGGTATCAGTGGTTATGCGTGGTTTTCTCTGCTTCACTTTCTCCAAAGCTGTGAAAAAATAGTTCTTTTACAGCACTGTACAGTCACACTTTACGGATGGAACCAGCTGCATCAACTTCCAGTACGACGGTGTTGGAAAAAGGTGCCTTTGGTGGTCAGGAGCACAACAGCTCTGGTGAGGTGTTATTTAAGTGTGTTCTTACATCTGAGTTTCCTCATAGCAGTATGTAGCTGAGGGGGTCCAGGTTTCCCAGGTAAGATTGATGGTTTTTCTCCTACCAAGCACCAACTCAGTATACAAAGCTCTGTTAATAACACCCAAGCGTGTAGATGTTAAACTGAAACTGCTTTTAAACCTATTTGTTGTTACGAAAATAGCTTCATACACCATCTTCACAGGGTAAAAATTCACATGGAAGGACAGAAAAACCCAGAAGCGCTTCCTGAGCTTCAGTTTACCAACAGCACCATCGGATTTAGATCCTGGCCTGGCAGCCAGGATGCAGGGTCTGTAAGCATTGCTGCGATGTGCAAGTGCCAAGGCAGGTTTCTGGCCTGCCCTGAATAAAATACCTTTTTTTTTTTTAATACAAACAGCGTGCCAGGTACGCTGTAATGCCAATGTGCCAGCTCAATAGAGGATGTCAAACAACAGAGGCGTTTATCCTAATTTCTGGCATGAAAACACTTTTAACAGCATTCTTTTCATGAAGAAACCCCTCTCTATCTTCTCCAATGCTCCAGGATCTGCTGCAGCTGCAGCAGCCGCGCTGGTACAACCCACATCTTTGCCAAATCTTTTCAGTAATTGTGCTTTACCTCGGCAATGTTGAGGTCACTCCTCTTCCTCCTCCAGCTGAGCAAGCAGCTCGCTGGCTCTGCCACACCGCAGGTGCGGAAGCGAAAGCTGGGAACACAGGAGTCAAACTCTCAGTGCTCACGAAGCCACCAGGGCAGAGGGCTGACACAGAGGCACCCCGGATCCGCTCTCCCTCCCCGCTGCGAGGCTCGCAGCAGCCCCAACCCGAAGCGCACACAATGCTTCGCATGGTGATGTCACCGCTGATTCTGAGTCCCCACGTGAGGATCTGCCTCACCACTCTCAACGTTGGTGTTTTATTTTTTTGTTTGTTTGTTTGTTTGTTTTTCTTTTAAACATTCACAGCTTTTGGGAAACCATTTCGCTAGGGAAGAAGTCCCACACGAGGGAAGTCCGTGCTTTTCTTCCAGGCAGTGGCACGTGCTTTAACACGCCGCGTTCGACAAAGCAGCTCTCCCCGTTTTGCTCAGTGGCAACAGGCACGACTGCAACGCACACAGCTGTAGGCAGCACCTGCAGGTCCCAAACCCTTAACCCGTTTTTAGAGAGCACCAATTTTTTAAGTAGTGCTTTTCCCTTAATCCATGACCCCTTCTTTCCTTTATTTCTATCGGGTGGCTCTCCTCCATTTTCCTCCTCAGTGTCTGAGCAGACACTGGGAATCGTTTCCGGAGGAAGGGCACTGCTGAAGCTCCTCCATCTACTCTCCGAGAAAAGAGAGTATGTTAAAGAATACATCTTTCCTTTCTTTTCCCTTTTTTAAATACAATTTCTGAAATCAACGCTGCGGCCTGGCAGCAAATACCTACGGGACTAAAGATGATTCCTCATCCTCACTGTAACGTTGTAGTTAACCTCCAAATGAACCCATCTCCCCAGGAAGCGGCCATTTGAGATGGGAAGGGGCAGAGCAAGAGGAAGCTCTCCTTAGCCTAGCTCTTCCCCCAACACCACCTCGCCACCCAGCACCAAATTCAACTCACCTGCTCCGCCCGATCACTCGAACGGGCGTCCGACGCTGGCACACGCCACAGCGGTGGTTCTGATGTGCCTTAAATCACCTCTCCGCAGAATATCTCGGGTCTGTATGCTCAAATAACGCAGTATTTGAGAAATAACGCCCAGAGCTCACACTCTGAGTGCAGCCCAACAGCACCGAAGCACCGGTAGGCTAAACATTCTGAACCTGGCAACAAGGCTGACCCAAGCAACAGCACGGAACCCTTCTGCACCTTCAGCGTGGACATCAGCGTAAGGAAACACAGACCTCCTCGATCCAAATTTTAAGCGAGAAACGCAAAAGGTCACCCAACCGGCTTGTTTTCAGCAAGCTAAAGGAGAAATTAAGGCGACAACCGGGTGCATCCAGAGTTAGTCAGATCCTGAAGGCAGTTCCTTGGGGGAACGGAGGAGCAACGCGCCAGATGAGGGCTGCCTTACAGCGCACCCCTTAGAGGCACTGCTACGGAAGGAAGGCAGAAGGTTGGAACTCGAAAGAACTCGCAAGGTGCCCGTTAAGGGGGAAATCTTTCATTTTTTTCTCAGCAGAACCTCCCCACTTCCCCCCCTCCCCCCAAGAAGGCAGCCCGGGGACTCTTTGCTTCCTTAGGGAGAGGGCAGGGACGGGGCAGGGTGGTGGGACAGATGGCCAGAGGGTCGGATGGACGGACAGACAGCCGGACAGAGGGCCCAGCAAGGCCTGACGAAGGGCTCAGGAGCAGGAGGGAAGGGCAGGGCGAGGGGAAGGGCAGAGAAGTACAAATCTTTTTTTCCTTGTGATAACTTTTCTTGACCAAAAAACACGATTGTGAATGAGGCAAAATGAAAGATGAAACATGGGGACGTGCGGATACTCACGATGATGCAGCCTTCTATCTGCATGTTCACCTGCTCATAGAGCCACACCTGGATCCTCGACCTCTGCAGAACGAAGGAGGAGAGTAAGTCGGGCCACAAACACTGAGCACTTTTGTTCTCTCATGTGTTCAGAAATACCTGCTAGCCACAGCCACGACAGCTCCCAAACGCTCCGAGGAGCAACTCTCAGGGGCAGTTTCAATGAGCAATCTGACATTTGAGCGTTATACCATCGGGTGAATACTACACATTCGGTGAAGAACACGTTTCCAGTCACAAGGGAACACCCCTGCACGCCCGGCTACACGAGGGGGAAACGCTGGGCTCCTTGTGCCCACCAGCACGCCGCACAGCTCTCCATCCCCCACAAACCCGTCCCGGGACACGGCCAGGAGCCGAAAACTCACCGAGGGGAATCCCCAGACCCTCCCCACTCCCCCCACACCTCCCAAATCCCCATCCCCGCCCCCTCCCCGCGGTACTCACGTTCTGCAGATAGCGGAAGATGAGGTTCTGGGGCGCTGCGTTAAGGGCTCAGCACGGGGACGACAGTTCCGGGCTCGGGACAAGGCCCCAAACCCCACAGCGAGGCCTCAGGGCCCCGCGACAAGGCCTCAAGGCCCGGGCCGAGCCCCCTGAGGTCCGAGCCGCCCCCAACCCACCTCCCCGGCACACCCCAGCCGCAGGAAGGATACGATGGGCTGCACAATCACCTTCTGCACCTTCTGGTCCTGCTCGCGGTACGCCATGGCTGCTGCCGCCTCGCCGCTCCCGCTCCCAGCACCGCAGGCAGAAGAATCGAAGGCTGATGGTAGAACAGGGCTTCTTGGGGTGAAGGGAAAGCGAGGGCAGGTGGGTGCAGTCTCTGAGCTCTCCTCCTGATTTTGCTTTTTCTCCCCCATTACTGAGCTGGCAGAAGTCCCCGTGAAGTCCTTTGGCACGATGAAGGCCTGCGTGAGCTCCAGCAGCAGTTTCGTCGGCGGAGGTTTTCCCTGGTGGGGCCGGGGCGTCACAGCACACACACACACACACACACACACAGACAGAGACGCGTGGTTTTGTCCAAACATTAAGTATTTACAACAAATTCGACAAGCGCTTTTCCTCTGCCAGCAGCAAATGCCTGAGGGCCCCCACAGCTTCACAAATCATAGCGGGAAGAGCCTACCGTGCCGCGAAAAGTTCGGAAAATAATTCAAAATTGACCTGCTAGGGGAAAAAAAACGATGGCTGGTGGCAGGGTACACAATACACCCGAATCTCAGCTCTGTCCTCCGCAGGGTCAGTGCCCACGCCCAAGCGCGATGCTGATGGCACCCGAACATTTGCTGTAGCAGGCAGCAGAGCCAGCAGCTCAGGGGAGCAAGTTTTAAAACCAAGAGGCACTTAAACAACCTTTCATCGACCCCGTAACTGCGGCAGAGTCCCGACTGCTCGCCCCGGAGTCCTCACACCAGCAAAAAGCACCAACCAAAGCCTGGGGGAACTTTGGTACAGCACAAGAGAAGGGAGTGGGGGTAGCGGAGCCGCATGGCAGAGCTGCTGCTTTTCACCATTTGATCCCCCCTGATAATTGAAAGGAAGGCTGGGTGGGCTGACCCCCACCCCCACTCCTGGCAGCAAGTTTGGTCCACAACACACTGCAATAACGATTCTGCTCCCTCCCACCCCTACAGCTTCATCATCTGACACGGGTACAGTCAAAACAATGGCATACACGAGTAAAAGTCAAGAGTTGACATAGTAACTCCAGGATTTGGCTATCAACTGTCCGAGAAATCAGAACACCGAAGCTTCACAATGTGCCCAACATCGAGTTGTGCCAAGGGCGGAGGAAGGAAGAAGCTTTACGTTTAAGCCTTCAGAGCATCGCTCCATCAGAAGATCGATTTGCAGCCACCATGGCGTGCCAATGGAGATCTTTCTGTGCCAAAAGAAGTGCTTTGTCCTCTCAATATCGAAGGTAACCACCTGTAGTTACAGAACGGATGCACAAGACCTTAACTCTGACCAGCAGGGAAATTTAGGACAACTGAGTGCAGATCCTGCCAATTTCTACCACTTCGGACCGTGCTTTAAGTCTCATTGCAAAGCCTCAGTTAGAAAACGGATCACCTCAGGGTATCTAACAAGAAGAACAGTTTTAATTTTTTTTTTTTTTTTTTTTTTTAATTCTACCATAGGACTACACAGTTCAACTGTCAATCATCTCGGAGAGTTCAAGGAGGAGGTCATCCTCGTCCTTCCCTGGGTCTAAGTCGATTTCGGCTTCCAGTCTGCCTCCTGAGATTTCCCAAAGTAGCTTCTCAAAATCTTCATCCGCAGATAAGGGCGCGTTCCCTGTGGAACTCAGCCGGCGTGTCCGTGCCTCTTCTAGCTGGGAAGAAGCTGAGGTCGAGGTCTCGAGATCCATCTCCATCTGCTCCTCAAATCTTTCCGGGCTTCCAAGACGCACTTCAGGTCTTGGGAGAGCAAGAAAGAACAATCAGGATATGCCATTTCTTAACGGGAAATCCCTTTCCTGCAAACCGGCTCTTAAAACTGTAGGCAAGCCCTCCTATGCTTCAATCTTACACAGGGATTGTTATCAATCAACCCAGGGCTACATTTAGAGCCCGATGCGTTACCAGGTACATTTTTCAGTCTGGGGGTTTATCTGTGAAGCCAGGGCACCTGGAGTTGAGGTGGCATTCTTGAGGACCAAAAGGCAGAGGACACTACTCATCATCTATCACCTCACGAGGAAGTAGAACTTCACCTCATCCTCGTTCAGGTATTCAGACAACCCAAGAAGTCACCGGAAAGCTGTGCTGACTTGCAGCATTTCAAGAAAGCCTAATTAAGCAATCCTGCTAGCTGCTAGAAAGTGGTTTCAGGTGACTTATTCCTTTGATGGATTTGGGCTTTAATTATCTCAGAACCCTCATTTTTTCCCACATGTGACAGAACTTATGTTTCCCTGGGGATATACACTGATTAAGAAAAAGAGCAAGTTGGGGTTGTCACCTGTTTGGGGGATTTTCTTCAAGTCTGATGGCTGGGACGTGCTCCGGCACGTCTGAAACACCCTAGAAAGCAGCAAAACAGTATTTATGACACATGGGTAAAAGATTCCTTAATAGCTTTTTCCTCCACACTGCTTCTCCTCTGGCATTGCGGAGCCGTGGCCAAAATACAAAACCAAGGTGCTCCTGAAGAAAGTTCACATTCACCTGGAGGTTACTCATGATCTGGTGTCTTTTAAGAACATGGCATTAATGGACAAAATCCCCCACACCAGAGAAATCACAGCATCAGAGTACCGGTTAAAGAGTGCCATTCATCTCATAAATACAGAAGGGTTCTACAAGCATCCTGGAGACAGCTACTGGATTTCAAAGGAAACAGAAGGCCTGCAGAACGTTTGAGTTTTCCACCTTTTCAAATAGAGGAGGGTAGAAATTTAACAAGGGATCCATCGCTGCATTAGCCCCTGGCCTTACCATGGCTGCTTTTCTGGCTGGAGGTCCCATCATGTCAGCATCAAAGGCAGTCTGTAGTTCCACAGCTGCTATGGCAGAGGGATAACTCCCAGGTGCCTTACGTTTCAGTGCCTTCTTCTTGGGGAAAGTGACGTTCCCACGCGAAGGCTTCGCAGGTGTCATAAAGTTGGCTAGAGTAAAAGCAAGAGAGAACTGATACAGTCTTGCTCTGCCTCAGGAAAAATCCAGGTTCTCTTAATCATTTCCACAGTCCTTCTACACACTTAAATGCATTTGGCCAGCACAATTACACCGCCATTGCCTGGATTCTCAGGAATCTTTTCCACATAGGAAACTCTGTCTACCAACAAGCCATACAAAGGAACAAAGAAACCGAAGAGCTACAGTAAATAATAATCCAGGACAAGGGACACCTCCGACACATAGCAATCCTAAGTGCAAGCTAGGTTCACAAATATAGACAGCTTTTATATTTAAAGTCCTGCTCCCGCTAGGAAAGGAAAAAGCAGCAGTTATAGTAGGACAAGAGTGTATGCAACTGTTGTACCAGCTTCCTCTCCCTTGCAGTGATGTCCCACAGTTAAGTTGTTCTACAAAGTCCACATTTGTAGTGGCATTTTCTAGTCTCCCGTTCCTTACCTAACATCTGGCTGGCAGGAAAAGAAACAAACTAAGAAAAAGAAAGTACACCCTTCGCTTCGTAGCATTGCGTGGCAAAATGCACCCAGCCAGAGTTACAGCATGAGAATTGTCATCTTCTGTCTGTATTTCAGAAGACAACCTAAGTAACTCTTAACCTTCAACACTTACTTTTAGCTTCCTGGCCCTGAAATTGAGCTGCCACTTTCCCTGCTGGTTCAGTATTAAAGAAGCCAGCAGTAGATTTGACAGCAGCTTCCTCCTGACGAAGCTTCTCTTGTTGTTTTCTCTGTTGCCACTTCTCCCACCGTCTCTCTTCAAAGCTCTTCTCTGGACATTTACGAGTTCCACTCTGCTGAGTGGGCTAGAAGGAAAGAAAAGGAGTGCATGAATAGGACAAAAAAAATAAATAAAATCCGTGGAGATTTCGTTAAGAAAATCTGATCAGCAATCCCTCCAAAATGGTCTTGATGTGGAACAGCATATTAATCTCGTTCAGGTTACTGTTGTGTTTTTTTTTCTCCATAAAATTCTGCCTGTAACAAGAGCCATGCTTTACTACGGACACAGTCTCACATATCTGCAATATCCACTATGGCAAGCTTCTTTAAACAGATAGGATGTTCTGCTGTACATCTATTTATCACATTCTTTTTAAGCAGCAGAAAGTCATACAAGTTCCCCTATACAGTATCCACTGACAGATTGATTTCCTTGAACACAGAACTCTGGCCTTCTGTATTAAATCCTTCATGTCTGACAGATCAAGTCAGTAAGAACAAAAAGAATTCCCTCCACGTTAACTGTGTACATTTCAGCTGGTGCTAACAGGGTTTCTTTGTTGCTGTGGTATAAACAGACTGATTCCAAGTTTGAGGATTACAGAGTTGTCTGGAAATGCTGCTGGCGATAGGATTTAGACTGCACTGCAGCTCCTACCAGCTGCTGAAGGGTAAGAACACACTCAAGAGGGTGGCACACGGTGAGTAACAAAACTTGTCAGAATTATCAGAAATTGTACGAATGTATGTGTGTCTTCACAGAGGACTCACCTGTACATCAGGTCCAGAGGAAAGTTTAGGAAAAGGCCGGTTCAATTCCACTGCCTTCTTTTCTTCTTTTTCAGGTGCTTTAAAAAAAGACAAAAAAAAAGTGTTGTCAACGGCAGAAATAAAGAAAGCTGGGTACTTGTTTCCTTTGTGCATTTATTTCCTTGTGTCCCATGAGAGAGAGAGAGAGAAAGGCTACAATGTGCAAGCCATTCAGCATTTATCCATGAAGCAGATCCTGAGCAAACTGAACTTGCTCAATATGGGAAGCACCTCACTGGGGCAGGCATTAAAGCATCTTATTACCTGTTAGTTTTGTGCTCCATAAAGATTTCTGCTCTGCTGGGGCAGGTCCGGGTTGTGCTGAGGGAGCTGGCACATCTCCTTCACTCTGCTGCATCCGCAGAGCTTTCTCACGCTTTATTTCTTCCAAGGTTTTAACACGCACTTCTCCTTCCGGCTTGACTTTTCCTGCCGGCTCCTTCGCCTGCCCTTTGCTGGGCCCGGACAGAGCGAGCTGCTTCTTGGACTCACCCTGAATTTTGCTCTTGCTATGGCATTCTCCTGCTTTTTTCTTCTCTTCTACCAAGCGATTATTCTTTTTTTCGGACAAGGCTTCAGAGAAAGTTTGGATGCGACCTGCACGAGCAGCTCTTGCCCCTGCGCTGGAATCTTCAGTTTTACCATGCCCTTCAGCCTCGGCTTTGGCTTGAGTTTCGCGTCTCTGAAGAGCTTTCTCACGACGGATTTCCTCCAGTGTTTTCACATGGATCTCTCCCATCGGCTTGGCAGCCTTCCCTGTCATCATCAAGAAATGAGGAGAAGCACCAACATTTAAAGAGAGTCCAGCAATATTTTAAGTCTCCAAAATTTGTCAGAGCACTAAGGAAAACTCATCTTGAGCGTTCCCAATAATGCATCTTAGAACAATGCAATCCTTAGAACAACATTCTCCTCCTCCTCTGAGCCACTTGTATTTTGAAGACCAGCCCTATCCAGAGAGAACTGCTACACAGAAATGCTGCTTTACTTTATTACTTTTTCAGACTGCATTTCAAATTCCTGCTCCTGGCAGTGGTTCTATTCTAATTGTACGTAACGGTTCACAGAAGCAGCTAAAAACCTCGACAAGGCACAAGTAGAAAATAAACACACACCTAGAGCCAGAGTTCTGATAGTGGCTGTCAGAAGAGCTTCAGCACTCAAGCAAGAGGCGTCAGTTCTTTGTTTTCGTTTAAATTAGTTTGTAGGGATGTATGAAAGCAGTCCAAGTTCGTGGAAAGGAAGGAGGAGAAAGCATATTTAATATCTAGCTGTTACCTCTCTCAGTACTGGTCTGCTTAGGAGGTAATCCCAGCCTGTCCTTCAGAGACTTGGGAACTCGAACTGCAAAACAGAAAAAGAACGAATTAGGGAGGCTGCATAATGTCAACTTCAGGTTCACATTTCAAAACAAGACAGGAAAGGTGACTTTGAATCCCAGTGATTACGACCTCAGCCAACATGCAAAAAGAAACATCACTGGAAAAGGACAAACAGAAAGACTAAATACGAAACCCAGGAATCCAATCCAGATGCCCGTTTAGTACCTGTCTCTCTCTTGGGTGCTTTGTCAGCATTTCCCGGAGCCTCTACCTTCTTCCCCAGCCTTTCAGCAAGGCTGCGCTTCACTGGAAGGCTGCTTACATCATCTTCAGAGAAAACAAGGAATATTGTAAGAACTTTTCTTTGCAGGAAGGTTTGAGAACAGTCAACAATAAGCTTCTCTTTTTCAAGCATATTTTCATAGAATTGCCTTTCAGCTGCTAAATGATTTTTTTTTTTTTTTTTCCATTTCTGCCGTCAACACAGATCTCCACTGCAATGTATTTTCCTTTCATACATCCCAAATACTCTTTAATGCAGTCATATATAGAAGGCAGCACCTACGTAACAGCTCGTAAAAAGTTCTCACCCGCGGAGGCTTTCCGTTTTCCTTGTCTATCAGCAAGATCTACTCGAACCACAGGTTCCTCCCCTAAAACAAAAGGGAATTTTTTTTTCTATTTCACAGAAACCAGTAGCCAACAGAAATATTATCCTGTTAGCCCATGTCCAAAAAACCCCAGTCAGACACTCTTTTGACAGCTAAACCACATAAACTCATATTTTAACTATAATTAACATGGAAAAAAAATATTAATAGTCTCAGTGCTTGCTTCAAATTCCAGCTGAGATAGTGGAGAGTGAATCTGAGTCTGCTTGACACCTATACTTTGTGCAGAACAAAGCTGCATAAGCAAGCAGAATATTCTTAGGTGCAAATGCTGAGAAATATTCCTTTCTAAGGTGAATGTCTACGAGTAAAAGTACTTCCACACTTTTTTCCCTTTAAAAGGCATTTGCACAGCTCTAAACAATTTATACACAAACTCCTGTCATACTGTGTCCACACCTGCCACTGTACGCCTCTTTAATGCTTCAGAAATTGCTTCTTATATAGCACTGGCTTCTACAGCTCGCTCTTCTCGTTACTCTTCTGGTTTTCAGTTACCCCCCTATTGGCATACTGACACTTTTTTTTTTCTCTCCTGCCACTGCACTTAACCTGAGCACCAAATCTTTCCAGTACAACCAGGGACTTTAAGCATAAAAGCACGTTTTGAACAGAAGGCAGCACCAGAAGGCTAACATGGGTGAATTGTTTTAATTATTGCTTAACCCTCCAGTTTAGGAGTAATGAAATCAAAACAAAAGCATTCATTATTACCTTTCTTGGAAGACACTGTCACAGTTCTCACCACTGTCCGGACGTTTTCCTCTTCTGGAGCAGGAAAAATCATAGAATCAACGGGACGAAGAGAAGATCTTGAAGAACCTTCTGTTCAGAGCAACCAAAACGTAAGGAAGTTTACCCAACATAAAAAACTATCACAAAGAACAAAAAACTTTAAATGACTTGTTACTGTCAAAAATACAGCAAGCAGAGCATGTAAAGAAGAGAGGTGACTAATTTGCCTCTGGTTGCCCTTTGAACTCCCATTTAGAATACCAGCTGGCTGAGAATCAGGTTGCTTTATGCCCCCAGCTAAAAATGGAAGTCTGTCCCTCAAGCAGCTCCCAGTCACCATCACCTGCCGTGAACAGGATAAGAAAGTAGGCAATATTAACTCACCACCGTGTCTCTTATTTTTTTCCTTCATCTTCTGCCATTTGATTTCCTCAAGTGTTTTTATTCCAAAATTCAGATTGCCCTCTGAAAACAGGAAACAGTTCATGAGACAGGCTTAGAGGCACTCACTGAGGACCACAGGTCCTCAGGCTTCTTAGCGCTCAGGAACTTTCTGAAGTATTTCGAATAAAGCCTGTCAACACTCCTCACAAGTGAAAGAGCCATAGAACCAATGGCATTTTGCCCCTCCTTTCATCCTTCAGGGTTCAAAATGTAGTTTTAATTTTAATCCATTTACACGATATTAGATCCCTCTATTGTTAGATATGGCTTATCAACAGTGGTTGCAAGGCTGCACGTGCAGCCATTTAAACTCCATGCTGTGGCCCTGTTTTGTTCTCCAAAAGTAAAGAAAAGGAGTTCACCTTTCTGACCCAATGGGCACATGATGGTATTAATGGCAGAAATGAGATCATGGAAATAACCGACTCCATTCAGCACCCCTACATTTTGTTGTGTTTTTACACCACGCTGCTTTTGACTTAACTGTCAAGTTCTTCTGATTTATCCTACTAAGGTGCTGGCATACCTTGTTTAGTAGTAGTAGAACTGCCTTTCCGAGTGGAAATCACCCGTAATCCATTTTTGCCTTCCGCAGCTGGATGCTGGACGGGAGTTTTAGTTTCTTCTCCTTCCTCAGAAAGTTGGTCTGAAGGGGAAAAATCGATTCAGTTATGCATAGACCAGGTTGGTCATGATTACGTAGCTCATGCAGTGACACTTCAGCCCATGGTTCATATAAAAAACTTTGTTGCTGTTTTGTTTTTTTGTTTGTTTGTTTGTTTGTTTGTTTGTTTTTAAACAGCTACACTGACCTGATGAACTCCTAAGTAGAATACACTAGGACAAAACATCTAGGACTCTAGATTCTCTCTGCAGCTTTAACTACTACACAACACATTGCTCTTCAGACAGAAAAAAGAAATTTCCTTCCTAGTTTCACATAGAACTTTACACAAAAGACCAGCTAAAGCCAGGAGTGGTTCTAAGCTTTCCTCCAACGTTTCAGCTTCTGTCCACTGACTGCCAGACAAAGCCACCAGTGACCTGGCCAGACTGCCTGCCCTATTGCTAGTCAGACCTCAGGTCATCTGTGATTTATACATTCATTTACAGCACAAATTCCTTCAAGAACCAAAGATTTAACACATTCATTTACAGCACAAATTCCTTCAAGAAACAAAGATTTAACACATTCATTTACAGCACAGATTCCTTCAAGAACCAAAGATTTACACAATCATTTACAGCACAAATTCCTTCCAAGAACCAAAACATGCTCACCATCATCATCTTCATCATCATCTGCAGCATTGATTACAACTGGAGGGTGTGTAGGGCTTGGGACATTTTCAGAGTTTTCCACTTTCGTCACCCCCTTAGCTGTGGAGAGGGATTTGACTGGACAGAAAGTTTGTTTTGCTGCAGTGACATCTGAGCCACTTTCAGATCATTGTCCGCGCACTCAGGCGGACTTGGCAGTGTAGCTAGAGGAAGAGGAGGATCATCGGTAATATGGCAGTTTAAAACTTTGACCACAATGCAAAGAGATGGTAGCAAAGGCAGATAACCCGCACAGACAACGAGTTCAGCATCTCCTTTTGCCCATCCCATCACTGCTTACGCCGTGAACAATGACTTCCCTTCGAACAACAACACATCTCCCTACCACCCAGCAAAAGAGGAAACAACAGGAAGCAAACTGCAAGGCAAACATCACACTAAGCAAAGAGAAGCTGAGCACGAAAGCAGAAAACAAACACCAGCAGTACACTCGGTGCAGTACACCTATGACTGCAGACCTTTTCCTGCACTCACAAATGAACAGTTACCTGACGCCCCCTACAGGATTGGCACCCACTAAGTACTACTCAAAATTAATTCTTCAGCGCTTAAAGAAAAAGGACCTAAACTCACTCTTGCTTGGTGGTAAGAATTGTCCATCGATGTAACGTCCCTTTGCATGATGAAAAGCACAGTTGGCTTTCTGACAGCCTCCCGGCTGGTTCTCCCAGTAGCAAGGAATCTCACTGCGCTTTTTCTGAAGACAGAAAGAAAGAAAAGCTCGTGATAACATGCACCTGAGGCTTGCAAAGAGATGCACAGCTCCAGATCGTGACAGCTGTCACAACACAGTGCTGAAACATCATTCCAAAGGTCAGTTTCTCAGTTAAGTGTAGTATTTCTGGGCATATTCACAAAGTTTGCATAAGCTGTAACCACTATGCACATTTAGTTTGGTCATCACTCAGTTTGAGAAGACAGGCACTCTCAGACATCAGTTGAGGGTGGCTTAAACTAATACACCTAGGATTATACTAGGATTATTCAGAGGGAAAAAGAACATCTGAAATTGCCTAGGTTAACCCTGTCTAGAACTACTTCTTGGAGACTTAGTTCTGCTGCACCTTTAACTTTCCCCACTTCCTACCCCAGGCAGCTACAACAGCGTTATCTGAAGGACTGTGGGTCAGAAGACACCTGATAGTTCATTATCAAGCCTGCTCCCATGAGGATAGAACAGCCTGTTTATTACCCCCCTGCTCCAGCAGGTTTTAGCAGTCTATTTAACAGCTATTCTGCATCTCTTGAGAAAACTGTCAGCATCTAATAAAAAAAAATAAACAAATATCTTGCTAAGACATACCTAAGGCATTGATTTTATTTCCCTCTGCTTCCTCCCACCCCCTCTCTTGGTAACAGAAACCAGTATGATTTTGAAGCAAACAAATCTATCCTGCAAAAGCACAATCAGTACACCTACGGCACTGAAAAATGCTTTTGTGGATTTATTTTGAGAACACATTGTTAGGCACTCACGTCAATTTCCATGTGTCTGAATCGGCAGACATTCCTGAAACAACGACCCTCCTGCCACAGCTTGCAGACCGTCTCATTGCCCAGAGCAGCTTCGCAGTGGCGGTAGGCACATTTGTCTCCCTGGAACCAAAAGGAAACCAACAAGGAAAATAGAGTACAGCCTCAAAAATGGCCATGCTGCTGCCTAATGGTGCTACAACTGAATTCACAATCTATCTGGTTCTCAAGTTAACCAAAGACCAGTGTGCTTCCTCCTCCTAATCTACTCCTTCCTGAAAAAAAGGGGGAAAAAAAGCAAAGCAAAGGAAAGCCAGCCATACCTTGCTACAGGTAGAATAGAAATAGAAGTAGCAATCGTCTCCTTGTTTAGACATGCCGACGAGTTCTGCTAACAAGCTCGGGTTCTCTCCACAGGGACTTCCTCTGCTCTTGGAGAGAGCTGTCTTCACCCTTGCTTGGGCTGAAAGTCTTCTACTGGCTTGTGATCAGTGAAATCTTCTTTTTAAAAGTAACCCGAAAGAAAGTAACAAGTGAAAAATAATGAGGAACGGACATTTTTCCAGCTTTCTTCAGTTAATCAAATCAAGTTATCAGTCTCTCAAAGAGAGCAAAGCCTTGAAATCAGCTGTTACATGAACTAACTAAATATTAAAGTTCTGTAAAGCTGCCAGGAGCTTTGTCAGCAAGCGTTCTCTTCCACATCCTCAATAATATGACCTGGAGCACATCTGGAAGCCTGAAAACGGAGTCACTCCTTAAAAAACCACCTGATGATACATGCAAGTCAATAATCAACTATGGCTACAAATAACTTCTCTAGAACACAGTTAGGACGCATTAAACAGCACGTTCCAGGCCCTGTGGGTCTTCGATTTCACCTACCTGGACAACCTCAGCAAAGTTATCGATCTTCAAAGGCTTCCAGTTAACTGCTCCTGTAGGCCGAACCAAGACTGAATCCGTGAATTAATAATAAAGGGGTAGGAAGAATTTTCCTCCTCACTTTGCCAAGGGAACCTCTCATCCACAATTCAAACATAGGATGCGCTTTTAAACAGCTTATAACTAAGAGAGGAAGCAAGTCCATTTGAATGCTCTCTCAGACTGGATGCAGCCAGGGTTAGTTAGCTCTTCAAAAAAATAAAAAACAAAAACCAAAACAAACAAAAAACAACAAAAAAACAGTGCATTTAGAGATGAACTCGTGATTCAAAGTGGCTGCAAAAATGAGGCTCCATCTTCCACAGCCGGACAATTTAACTTTTAACTTTTTTTTTTTTTTTTAATTTAAAATTCAGCATGTTCCAATCTCTGGTCTTCAAGATTTCTTCACCTATTAAGAAAACACAAAAACCTTTCCCCGTCTTTATTACCTGTACAGCAAAAAACATACCAGTGCATCTAAAGCCACAGATGTGCATACGCATACACACATCTGTGTTTATACACACACGAGGAGGGAGTGAGAGAAAGTTAGCTAGAGCGACAGTGAAAATCAGAATTTTTGCCTTTTCGACACAGAGAGCGTGTAAAAATTCTCTCATTTTGAGGGAACTAGAAAAAAATGGAGGCTCTACAAAAGATTTTGATGAGTATGCCTTCGAGGCCGATGCTTTGTAACATGAGGGATCTGGGGGCCAGCACACAAATATGCATACGGATGTACATGCATACAGGATAAACATATCTATGCACACAAGCGTGCACAGTAGATGTTGTATGATCTCCATATCGAGAACAACTCGTAGCCCTGATCAGACACGTAGAGTTGCAATCAATTAACAGCAGCAAGACAGCAGATCAAGGGTACAGCAAGCTTTGAGAGGCAGGGGAATGCTCACTTTACCAGTGGCACGGCTGCATGATACCAAGGATTTTGAATTACTTTGATTTTTTGGAAGCAATTTGGTTTTTCTTTCTGCGCTGTAGCAAATACCACAGGTTTGCCATCACGTGCTGTTCCCTAATCCATATATCCATCATCATCCATTGCTGCAGGATCATGAAAGGTTAGAGAAGACGACTTAGGTCCAATTTAACAGCCAATGAGTTTTCGATGAGCAGAGCTGCAACAGATTTTATTTCGCCACAAGCATTTTTTTTTCTTTTTTTCTGATATGAAGCTAGAAATTTTGATTTTTTTTTTTTTTAAAGACACTAAATGTCACAAAACCTGCAACCAGACCAGATAAAGTTCAATTCAGAGTGATTCTGAATCCTTTCATTAAAACGCTGCACATTTCTGTGCAAATTATTTCTGACTCTTCTGGACAAAAGTGGATGAAATAGTTCTTACAAATTAATAATAAAAGGTTGGAAGCTTTTACTCACACGAACACTAGTGAATTTTCCAGGAAATATTGTTTTGGCAGGGAATTTTCCCAAATCTAAAATAAAGAGAGGAAAAGTTGGGTTCTCATATTAGTTACTGCTTTTGACTGCTGGACAAAGGGAATAAAAACAGTAGTTAAGTGCAAGGTTTCCTTCTCTTCTTTAGTATGGATAGGAATCGTCACTTCGGACCTTTAGCACCTTCAGAAACACACCCAGTGCCATGCAGGTTCCTCTGCAGCTACTTCTAACAATTACTGGTGCTCCTTAGCATGGAAGTTTGACTCAAAACACTCTCCAGATTTAGCTCTTTTGACTGCCCAAGGAGCTCATCATTTTGCTTGTTGCCTTCCATTTTCCTGAACAGACCGGGAACGCTGTTCAGAATCTGAATGGATCTGGTCTAAGGAATGGGAAGAAAGCAAAACCAACGATACCTTGCAGTATTCCAAATTCCAAAATAGCAGTCTCATTTTAAAAAGGACCTCAAAAGCTTTTTTTTTTTTAAACTGACATCTGCTAACAGAGCAATCCAAGCGCTAAACCAACTGAAGTTGCCCCTGAAAGCCTGAATAAAAATGAGTAAATCTGGTGCACTCAGCAGGTCTGTAATAGAAGTTGGTAAGGGTTTTAGATTTCTTTTTTTTTGCTCCAGGGTGCTGGTAAAATTTTTGCATTAAGAGATTTTGAACCTTTTGTACCAAAGAATTAGAGATGCGCTACAGTGCCAGTAGCTGGGGGTCTGGAAATACACACCAACAAGTGTCATAAGCTTTGCCTTTGCTGAAGGAAGATGAATAGTACAAAGAAAATCTGTCTAGTTTGTTTTACAGGCTTGTCTTTCTCAGTACGGAACAAACTGACCTCCCTGGTCGAACTTTGCAGTGCCTATTCTGCCTTTGTCCTGCAGAGAAGAGCAAGAAAGGAACAAATCTATTTTTGCACCCCAAAAACGCATTAGAGGAGGATTATCACACCCACCTAAGGGTACTTCCTTGTTTGTTTATAAAGCACAAAGCATTTCTCTTGGACAGTCTCTGTTGCTGGCCTCTTTTGTGCCTTCCATTTATAATAAAGATATTAAGATGCTTACCCCTTGCTTGTTTTTTTTTTTGTTTGTTTGTTTGTTTGTTTGTTTGTTTTTTTAAAGAACAGTGGAAGTGGAGAGTCGGATGACAAGCAAGAACAAACACTAGAAACTCCTTGTTCTGCCCCTGCTTTTTAATCACCCAGCATCACCCCGGCTGCAAAACAGCCTCTGCTGATTTACCTGCTTGTTAAAGCACCCCACAGGCTGCAAGTGCGGTGTGCTAGCTGTCAAGTTATATTTAACGGTGCACACGTAACCATTCATCTTCCCACAGTCGAAGCACAGAACAGCCTCTTGCTAACAGAACTCATCCCTGCTGCTGCAAGAAACCTCAAGGCCTGCAGGAAAACCTCAAGCTAAGAGTTCCAAAGCAAAAGCAGAAAACGCATCATTTGTACTCTTTCTATTTGAGGGAATTCTAGCTGCTAAACGCTGCCTACATCTGAGGGCACGTTCTGAGGCTGCCGGGAAGGACACTCAACACCCACTGACAGCAGGAGTGCAAAGATGCCAGCCAAGAAGGCAAAGGTTAGAGCTGAACGCTGCCTCAGCTTCCTCCAGCAGCCAGCTGGGGGTCACCTGTCAACACGCTCTCTGAGACTCGGAGCCCCGAGTTACCGCAGCCGCCACGTACAGCTGCTCCTTGCTGGCCCAAACTATTTGAAGAGTCTTCAAACTTCAGGGACCTGTTTTACGACAGCCTCAAGATCAAATTCATCTGTTCCTGAAGGCGCTGATCGTCCTGCTGTTTCTGTAGCTGTCAAAGAACAATCCTGAACCGAGGCACTCGTCTGATCAAACAGTGCTTCGGCACAGATTTGTCTTTAGCTTGACACATCAAGGTGAAGAGGAATCGATTCTTGCAAGCAACCTCTCAAGCAGGGATCTAATAAGGTGACCAAAACGACAGATCTGTTGTGCAGATCTGAGCACGTCACTCTGCAGGGAATCACTTTCAAGCCTAAGATGTTTCACCCATCTCCCTGCCCCAGAGCGACACAAGGAAAGCTCTTAAGCAATTGCTAGCCTCTCCTCAGTGCTCACGAGTCCCAAATCACTAATTTTACAATATATAAACCATGGCAGCTGGCACCTAGATGGCACACGGTGACACTGCACACGTTGGCAGTGTCGTCAGGAGCTGGAAAGTCAGGGGTGAGGGGGTTAAGGGAAAACCACACATCAGTTTAGCAACTTGGCTCCCGTAGGATACTTCCTACGGCAGGAGTTTTAGCAAAGTCCCTCCCTCAGAGGGACCTGCTGGCTAATTAAAACGGGACTTCTGCTGGAGCAGTCAGAAGGCAGCAGGGTATCAGGAGATATCCAGTGGGCATCACTGTCAGTCTGTGGCAGTTTGGGGTCCAGGTATCAGTGGTTATGCGTGGTTTTCTCTGCTTCACTTTCTCCAAAGCTGTGAAAAAATAGTTCTTTTACAGCACTGTACAGTCACACTTTACGGATGGAACCAGCTGCATCAACTTCCAGTACGACGGTGTTGGAAAAAGGTGCCTTTGGTGGTCAGGAGCACAACAGCTCTGGTGAGGTGTTATTTAAGTGTGTTCTTACATCTGAGTTTCCTCACAGCAGTATGTAGCTGAGGGGGTCCAGGTTTCCCAGGTAAGATTGATGGTTTTTCTCCTACCAAGCACCAGCTCAGTATACAAAGCTCTGTTAATAACACCCAAGCGTGTAGATGTTAAACTGAAACTGCTTTTAAACCTATTTGTTGTTACGAAAATAGCTTCATACACCATCTTCACAGGGTAAAAATTCACATGGAAGGACAGAAAAACCCAGAAGCGCTTCCTGAGCTTCAGTTTACCAACAGCACCATCGGATTTAGATCCTGGCCTGGCAGCCAGGATGCAGGGTCTGTAAGCATTGCTGCGATGTGCAAGTGCCAAGGCAGGTTTCTGGCCTGCCCTGAATAAAATACCTTTTTTTTTTTTTAATACAAACAGCGTGCCAGGTACGCTGTAATGCCAATGTGCCAGCTCAATAGAGGATGTCAAACAACAGAGGCGTTTATCCTAATTTCTGGCATGAAAACACTTTTAACAGCATTCTTTTCATGAAGAAACCCCTCTCTATCTTCTCCAATGCTCCAGGATCTGCTGCAGCTGCAGCAGCCGCGCTGGTACAACCCACATCTTTGCCAAATCTTTTCAGTAATTGTGCTTTACCTCGGCAATGTTGAGGTCACTCCTCTTCCTCCTCCAGCTGAGCAAGCAGCTCGCTGGCTCTGCCACACCGCAGGTGCGGAAGCGAAAGCTGGGAACACAGGAGTCAAACTCTCAGTGCTCACGAAGCCACCAGGGCAGAGGGCTGACACAGAGGCACCCCGGATCCGCTCTCCCTCCCCGCTGCGAGGCTCGCAGCAGCCCCAACCCGAAGCGCACACAATGCTTCGCATGGTGATGTCACCGCTGATTCTGAGTCCCCACGTGAGGATCTGCCTCACCACTCTCAACGTTGGTGTTTTATTTTTTTGTTTGTTTGTTTGTTTGTTTGTTTTTCTTTTAAACATTCACAGCTTTTGGGAAACCATTTCGCTAGGGAAGAAGTCCCACACGAGGGAAGTCCGTGCTTTTCTTCCAGGCAGTGGCACGTGCTTTAACACGCTGCGTTCGACAAAGCAGCTCTCCCCGTTTTGCTCAGTGGCAACAGGCACGACTGCAACGCACACAGCTGTAGGCAGCACCTGCAGGTCCCAAACCCTTAACCCGTTTTTAGAGAGCACCAATTTTTTAAGTAGTGCTTTTCCCTTAATCCATGACCCCTTCTTTCCTTTATTTCTATCGGGTGGCTCTCCTCCATTTTCCTCCTCAGTGTCTGAGCAGACACTGGGAATCGTTTCCGGAGGAAGGGCACTGCTGAAGCTCCTCCATCTACTCTCCGAGAAAAGAGAGTATGTTAAAGAATACATCTTTCCTTTCTTTTCCCTTTTTTAAATACAATTTCTGAAATCAACGCTGCGGCCTGGCAGCAAATACCTACAGGACTAAAGATGATTCCTCATCCGCACTGTAACGTTGTAGTTAACCTCCAAATGAACCCATCTCCCCAGGAAGCGGCCATTTGAGATGGGAAGGGGCAGAGCAAGAGGAAGCTCTCCTTAGCCTAGCTCTTCCCCCAACACCACCTCGCCACCCAGCACCAAATTCAACTCACCTGCTCCGCCTGATCACTCGAACGGGCGTCCGACGCTGGCACACGCCACAGCGGTGGTTCTGATGTGCCTTAAATCACCTCTCCGCAGAATATCTTGGGTCTGTATGCTCAAATAACGCAGTATTTGAGAAATAACGCCCAGAGCTCACACTCTGAGTGCAGCCCAACAGCACCGAAGCACCGGTAGGCTAAACATTCTGAACCTGGCAACAAGGCTGACCCAAGCAACAGCACGGAACCCTTCTGCACCTTCAGCGTGGACATCAGCGTAAGGAAACACAGACCTCCTCGATCCAAATTTTAAGCGAGAAACGCAAAAGGTCACCCAACCGGCTTGTTTTCAGCAAGCTAAAGGAGAAATTAAGGCGACAACCGGGTGCATCCAGAGTTAGTCAGATCCTGAAGGCAGTTCCTTGGGGGAACGGAGGAGCAACGCGCCAGATGAGGGCTGCCTTACAGCGCACCCCTTAGAGGCACTGCTACGGAAGGAAGGCAGAAGGTTGGAACTCGAAAGAACTCGCAAGGTGCCCGTTAAGGGGGAAATCTTTCATTTTTTTCTCAGCAGAACCTCCCCACTTCCCCCCCTCCCCCCAAGAAGGCAGCCCGGGGACTCTTTGCTTCCTTAGGGAGAGGGCAGGGACGGGGCAGGGTGGTGGGACAGATGGCCAGAGGGTCGGATGGACGGACAGACAGCCGGACAGAGGGCCCAGCAAGGCCTGACGAAGGGCTCAGGAGCAGGAGGGAAGGGCAGGGCGAGGGGAAGGGCAGAGAAGTACAAATCTTTTTTTCCTTGTGATAACTTTTCTTGACCAAAAAACACGATTGTGAATGAGGCAAAATGAAAGATGAAACATGGGGACGTGCGGATACTCACGATGATGCAGCCTTCTATCTGCATGTTCACCTGCTCATAGAGCCACACCTGGATCCTCGACCTCTGCAGAACGAAGGAGGAGAGTAAGTCGGGCCACAAACACTGAGCACTTTTGTTCTCTCATGTGTTCAGAAATACCTGCTAGCCACAGCCACGACAGCTCCCAAACGCTCCGAGGAGCAACTCTCAGGGGCAGTTTCAATGAGCAATCTGACATTTGAGCGTTATACCATCGGGTGAATACTACACATTCGGTGAAGAACACGTTTCCAGTCACAAGGGAACACCCCTGCACGCCCGGCTACACGAGGGGGAAACGCTGGGCTCCTTGTGCCCACCAGCACGCCGCACAGCTCTCCATCCCCCACAAACCCGTCCCGGGACACGGCCAGGAGCCGAAAACTCACCGAGGGGAATCCCCAGACCCTCCCCACTCCCCCCACACCTCCCAAATCCCCATCCCCGCCCCCTCCCCGCGGTACTCACGTTCTGCAGATAGCGGAAGATGAGGTTCTGGGGCGCTGCGTTAAGGGCTCAGCACGGGGACGACAGTTCCGGGCTCGGGACAAGGCCCCAAACCCCACAGCGAGGCCTCAGGGCCCCGCGACAAGGCCTCAAGGCCCGGGCCGAGCCCCCTGAGGTCCGAGCCGCCCCCAACCCACCTCCCCGGCACACCCCAGCCGCAGGAAGGATACGATGGGCTGCACAATCACCTTCTGCACCTTCTGGTCCTGCTCGCGGTACGCCATGGCTGCTGCCGCCTTGCCGCTCCCGCTCCCAGCACCGCAGGCAGAAGAGGCGAAGGCTGATGGTAGAACAGGGCTTCTTGGGGTGAAGGGAAAGCGAGGGCAGGTGGGTGCAGTCTCTGAGCTCTCCTCCTGATTTTGCTTTTTCTCCCCCATTACTGAGCTGGCAGAAGTCCCCGTGAAGTCCTTTGGCACGATGAAGGCCTGCGTGAGCTCCAGCAGCAGTTTCGTCGGCGGAGGTTTTCCCTGGTGGGGCCGGGGCGTCACAGCACACACACACACACACACACACACACACACACAGACAGAGACGCGTGGTTTTGTCCAAACATTAAGTATTTACAACAAATTCGACAAGCGCTTTTCCTCTGCCAGCAGCAAATGCCTGAGGGCCCCCACAGCTTCACAAATCATAGCGGGAAGAGCCTACCGTGCCGCGAAAAGTTCGGAAAATAATTCAAAATTGACCTGCTAGGGGAAAAAAAACGATGGCTGGTGGCAGGGTACACAATACACCCAAATCTCAGCTTTGTCCTCCGCAGAGTCAGTGCCCACGCCCAAGCGCGATGCTGATGGCACCCGAACATTTGCTGTAGCAGGCAGCAGAGCCAGCAGCTCAGGGGAGCAAGTTTTAAAACCAAGAGGCACTTAAACAACCTTTCATCGACCCCGTAACTGCGGCAGAGTCCCGACTGCTCGCCCCGGAGTCCTCACACCAGCAAAAAGCACCAACCAAAGCCTGGGGGAACTTTGGTACAGCACAAGAGAAGGGAGTGGGGGTAGCGGAGCCGCATGGCAGAGCTGCTGCTTTTCACCATTTGATCCTCCCTGATAATTGAAAGGAAGGCTGGGTGGGCTGACCCCCACCCCCACTCCTGGCAGCAAGTTTGGTCCACAACACACTGCAATAACGATTCTGCTCCCTCCCACCCCTACAGCTTCATCATCTGACACGGGTACAGTCAAAACAATGGCATACACGAGTAAAAGTCAAGAGTTGACATAGTAACTCCAGGATTTGGCTATCAACTGTCCGAGAAATCAGAACACCGAAGCTTCACAATGTGCCCAACATCGAGTTGTGCCAAGGGCGGAGGAAGGAAGAAGCTTTACGTTTAAGCCTTCAGAGCATCGCTCCATCAGAAGATCGATTTGCAGCCACCATGGCGTGCCAATGGAGATCTTTCTGTGCCAAAAGAAGTGCTTTGTCCTCTCAATATCGAAGGTAACCACCTATAGTTACAGAACGGATGCACAAGACCTTAACTCTGACCAGCAGGGAAATTTAGGACAACTGAGTGCAGATCCTGCCAATTTCTACCACTTCGGACCGTGCTTTAAGTCTCATTGCAAAGCCTCAGTTAGAAAAAGGATCACCTCAGGGTATCTAACAAGAAGAACAGTTTTAATTTTTTTTTTATTTTTTTTTTAATTCTACCATAGGACTACGCAGTTCAACTGTCAATCATCTCGGAGAGTTCAAGGAGGAGGTCATCCTCGTCCTTCCCTGGGTCTAAGTCGATTTCGGCTTCCAGTCTGCCTCCTGAGATTTCCCAAAGTAGCTTCTCAAAATCTTCATCCGCAGATAAGGGCGCGTTCCCTGTGGAACTCAGCCGGCGTGTCCGTGCCTCTTCTAGCTGGGAAGAAGCTGAGGTCGAGGTCTCGAGATCCATCTCCATCTGCTCCTCAAATCTTTCCGGGCTTCCAAGACGCACTTCAGGTCTTGGGAGAGCAAGAAAGAACAATCAGGATATGCCATTTCTTAACGGGAAATCCCTTTCCTGCAAACCGGCTCTTAAAACTGTAGGCAAGCCCTCCTACGCTTCAATCTTACACAGGGATTGTTATCAATCAACCCAGGGCTACATTTAGAGCCCGATGCGTTACCAGGTACATTTTTCAGTCTGGGGGTTTATCTGTGAAGCCAGGGCACCTGGAGTTGAGGTGGCATTCTTGAGGACCAAAAGGCAGAGGACACTACTCATCATCTATCACCTCACGAGGAAGTAGAACTTCACCTCATCCTCGTTCAGGTATTCAGACAACCCAAGAAGTCACCGGAAAGCTGTGCTGACTTGCAGCATTTCAAGAAAGCCTAATTAAGCAATCCTGCTAGCTGCTAGAAAGTGGTTTCAGGTGACTTATTCCTTTGATGGATTTGGGCTTTAATTATCTCAGAACCCTCATTTTTTCCCACATGTGACAGAACTTATGTTTCCCTGGGGATATACACTGATTAAGAAAAAGAGCAAGTTGGGGTTGTCACCTGTTTGGGGGATTTTCTTCAAGTCTGATGGCTGGGACGTGCTCCGGCACGTCTGAAACACCCTAGAAAGCAGCAAAACAGTATTTATGACACATGGGTAAAAGATTCCTTAATAGCTTTTTCCTCCACACTGCTTCTCCTCTGGCATTGCGGAGCCGTGGCCAAAATACAAAACCAAGGTGCTCCTGAAGAAAGTTCACATTCACCTGGAGGTTACTCATGATCTGGTGTCTTTTAAGAACATGGCATTAATGGACAAAATCCCCCACACCAGAGAAATCACAGCATCAGAGTACCGGTTAAAGAGTGCCATTCATCTCATAAATACAGAAGGGTTCTACAAGCATCCTGGAGACAGCTACTGGATTTCAAAGGAAACAGAAGGCCTGCAGAACGTTTGAGTTTTCCACCTTTTCAAATAGAGGAGGGTAGAAATTTAACAAGGGATCCATCGCTGCATTAGCCCCTGGCCTTACCATGGCTGCTTTTCTGGCTGGAGGTCCCATCATGTCAGCATCAAAGGCAGTCTGTAGTTCCACAGCTGCTATGGCAGAGGGATAACTCCCAGGTGCCTTACGTTTCAGTGCCTTCTTCTTGGGGAAAGTGACGTTCCCACGCGAAGGCTTCGCAGGTGTCATAAAGTTGGCTAGAGTAAAAGCAAGAGAGAACTGATACAGTCTTGCTCTGCCTCAGGAAAAATCCAGGTTCTCTTAATCATTTCCACAGTCCTTCTACACACTTAAATGCATTTGGCCAGCACAATTACACCGCCATTGCCTGGATTCTCAGGAATCTTTTCCACATAGGAAACTCTGTCTACCAACAAGCCATACAAAGGAACAAAGAAACCGAAGAGCTACAGTAAATAATAATCCAGGACAAGGGAAACCTCAGACACATAGCAATCCTAAGTGCAAGCTAGGTTCACAAATATAGACGGCTTTTATATTTAAAGTCCTGCTCCCGCTAGGAAAGGAAAAAGCAGCAGTTATAGTAGGACAAGAGTGTATGCAACTGTTGTACCAGCTTCCTCTCCCTTGCAGTGATGTCCCACAGTTAAGCTGTTCTACAAAGTCCACACTTGTAGTGTCATTTTCTAGTCTCCCGTTCCTTACCTAACATCTGGCTGGCAGGAAAAGAAACAAACTAAGAAAAAGAAAGTACACCCTTCGCTTCGTAGCATTGCGTGGCAAAATGCACCCAGCCAGAGTTACAGCATGAGAATTGTCATCTTCTGTCTGTATTTCAGAAGACAACCTAAGTAACTCTTAACCTTCAACACTTACTTTTAGCTTCCTGGCCCTGAAATTGAGCTGCCACTTTCCCTGCTGGTTCAGTATTAAAGAAGCCAGCAGTAGATTTGACAGCAGCTTCCTCCTGACGAAGCTTCTCTTGTTGTTTTCTCTGTTGCCACTTCTCCCACCGTCTCTCTTCAAAGCTCTTCTCTGGACATTTACGAGTTCCACTCTGCTGAGTGGGCTAGAAGGAAAGAAAAGTAGTGCATGAATAGGACAAAAAAAAAAAATAAAATCCGTGGAGATTTCGTTAAGAAAATCTGATCAGCAATCCCTCCAAAATGGTCTTGATGTGGAACAGCATATTAATATTGTTCAGGTTACTGTTGTGTTTTTTTTTCTCCATAAAATTCTGCCTGTAACAAGAGCCATGCTTTACTACGGACACAGTCTCACATATCTGCAATATCCACTATGGCAAGCTTCTTTAAACAGATAGGATGTTCTGCTGTACATCTATTTATCACATTCTTTTTAAGCAGCAGAAAGTCATACAAGTTCCCCTATACAGTATCCACTGACAGATTGATTTCCTTGAACACAGAACTCTGGCCTTCTGTATTAAATCCTTCATGTCTGACAGATCAAGTCAGTAAGAACAAAAAGAATTCCCTCCACGTTAACTGTGTACATTTCAGCTGGTGCTAACAGGGTTTCTTTCTTGCTGTGGTATAAACAGACTGATTCCAAGTTTGAGGATTACAGAGTTGTCTGGAAATGCTGCTGGCGATAGGATTTAGACTGCACTGCAGCTCCTACCAGCTGCTGAAGGGTAAGAACACACTCAAGAGGGTGGCACACGGTGAGTAACAAAACTTGTCAGAATTATCAGAAATTGTACGAATGTATGTGTGTCTTCACAGAGGACTCACCTGTACATCAGGTCCAGAGGAAAGTTTAGGAAAAGGCCGGTTCAATTCCACTGCCTTCTTTTCTTCTTTTTCAGGTGCTTTAAAAAAAGACAAAAAAAAGTGTTGTCAACGGCAGAAATAAAGAAAGCTGGGTACTTGTTTCCTTTGTGCATTTATTTCCTTGTGTCCCATGAGAGAGAGAGAGAGAAAGGCTACAATGTGCAAGCCATTCAGCATTTATCCATGAAGCAGATCCTGAGCAAACTGAACTTGCTCAATATGGGAAGCACCTCACTGGGGCAGGCATTAAAGCATCTTATTACCTGTTAGTTTTGTGCTCCATAAAGATTTCTGCTCTGCTGGGGCAGGTCCGGGTTGTGCTGAGGGAGCTGGCACATCTCCTTCACTCTGCTGCATCCGCAGAGCTTTCTCACGCTTTATTTCTTCCAAGGTTTTAACACGCACTTCTCCTTCCGGCTTGACTTTTCCTGCCGGCTCCTTCGCCTGCCCTTTGCTGGGCCCGGACAGAGCGAGCTGCTTCTTGGACTCACCCTGAATTTTGCTCTTGCTATGGCATTCTCCTGCTTTTTTCTTCTCTTCTACCAAGCGATTATTCTTTTTTTCGGACAAGGCTTCAGAGAAAGTTTGGATGCGACCTGCACGAGCAGCTCTTGCCCCTGCGCTGGAATCTTCAGTTTTACCATGCCCTTCAGCCTCGGCTTTGGCTTGAGTTTCGCGTCTCTGAAGAGCTTTCTCACGACGGATTTCCTCCAGTGTTTTCACATGGATCTCTCCCATCGGCTTGGCAGCCTTCCCTGTCATCATCAAGAAATGAGGAGAAGCACCAACATTTAAAGAGAGTCCAGCAATATTTTAAGTCTCCAAAATTTGTCAGAGCACTAAGGAAAACTCATCTTGAGCGTTCCCAATAATGCATCTTAGAACAATGCAATCCTTAGAACAACATTCTCCTCCTCCTCTGAGCCACTTGTATTTTGAAGACCAGCCCTATCCAGAGAGAACTGCTACACAGAAATGCTGCTTTACTTTATTACTTTTTCAGACTGCATTTCAAATTCCTGCTCCTGGCAGTGGTTCTATTCTAATTGTACGTAACGGTTCACAGAAGCAGCTAAAAACCTCGACAAGGCACAAGTAGAAAATAAACACACACCTAGAGCCAGAGTTCTGATAGTGGCTGTCAGAAGAGCTTCAGCACTCAAGCAAGAGGCGTCAGTTCTTTGTTTTCGTTTAAATTAGTTTGTAGGGATGTATGAAAGCAGTCCAAGTTCGTGGAAAGGAAGGAGGAGAAAGCATATTTAATATCTAGCTGTTACCTCTCTCAGTACTGGTCTGCTTAGGAGGTAATCCCAGCCTGTCCTTCAGAGACTTGGGAACTCGAACTGCAAAACAGAAAAAGAACGAATTAGGGAGGCTGCATAATGTCAACTTCAGGTTCACATTTCAAAACAAGACAGGAAAGGTGACTTTGAATCCCAGTGATTACGACCTCAGCCAACATGCAAAAAGAAACATCACTGGAAAAGGACAAACAGAAAGACTAAATACGAAACCCAGGAATCCAATCCAGATGCCCGTTTAGTACCTGTCTCTCTCTTGGGTGCTTTGTCAGCATTTCCCGGAGCCTCTACCTTCTTCCCCAGCCTTTCAGCAAGGCTGCGCTTCACTGGAAGGCTGCTTACATCATCTTCAGAGAAAACAAGGAATATTGTAAGAACTTTTCTTTGCAGGAAGGTTTGAGAACAGTCAACAATAAGCTTCTCTTTTTCAAGCATATTTTCATAGAATTGCCTTTCAGCTGCTAAATGATTTTTTTTTTTTTTTGCCATTTCTGCAGTCAACACAGATCTCCACTGCAATGTATTTTCCTTTCATACATCCCAAATACTCTTTAATGCAGTCATATATAGAAGGCAGCACCTACGTAACAGCTCGTAAAAAGTTCTCACCCGCGGAGGCTTTCCGTTTTCCTTGTCTATCAGCAAGATCTACTCGAACCACAGGTTCCTCCCCTAAAACAAAAGGGAATTTTTTTTTCTATTTCACAGAAACCAGTAGCCAACAGAAATATTATCCTGTTAGCCCATGTCCAAAAAACCCCAGTCAGACACTCTTTTGACAGCTAAACCACATAAACTCATATTTTAACTATAATTAACATGGAAAAAAAATATTAATAGTCTCAGTGCTTGCTTCAAATTCCAGCTGAGATAGTGGAGAGTGAATCTGAGTCTGCTTGACACCTATACTTTGTGCAGAACAAAGCTGCATAAGCAAGCAGAATATTCTTAGGTGCAAATGCTGAGAAATATTCCTTTCTAAGGTGAATGTCTACGAGTAAAAGTACTTCCACACTTTTTTCCCTTTAAAAGGCATTTGCACAGCTCTAAACAATTTATACACAAACTCCTGTCATACTGTGTCCACACCTGCCACTGTACGCCTCTTTAATGCTTCAGAAATTGCTTCTTATATAGCACTGGCTTCTACAGCTCGCTCTTCTCGTTACTCTTCTGGTTTTCAGTTACCCCCCTATTGGCATACTGACACTTTTTTTTTTCTCTCCTGCCACTGCACTTAACCTGAGCACCAAATCTTTCCAGTACAACCAGGGACTTTAAGCATAAAAGCACGTTTTGAACAGAAGGCAGCACCAGAAGGCTAACATGGGTGAATTGTTTTAATTATTGCTTAACCCTCCAGTTTAGGAGTAATGAAATCAAAACAAAAGCATTCATTATTACCTTTCTTGGAAGACACTGTCACAGTTCTCACCACTGTCCGGACGTTTTCCTCTTCTGGAGCAGGAAAAATCATAGAATCAACGGGACGAAGAGAAGATCTTGAAGAACCTTCTGTTCAGAGCAACCAAAACGTAAGGAAGTTTACCCAACATAAAAAACTATCACAAAGAACAAAAAACTTTAAATGACTTGTTACTGTCAAAAATACAGCAAGCAGAGCATGTAAAGAAGAGAGGTGACTAATTTGCCTCTGGTTGCCCTTTGAACTCCCATTTAGAATACCAGCTGGCTGAGAATCAGGTTGCTTTATGCCCCCAGCTAAAAATGGAAGTCTGTCCCTCAAGCAGCTCCCAGTCACCATCACCTGCCGTGAACAGGATAAGAAAGTAGGCAATATTAACTCACCACCGTGTCTCTTATTTTTTTCCTTCATCTTCTGCCATTTGATTTCCTCAAGTGTTTTTATTCCAAAATTCAGATTGCCCTCTGAAAACAGGAAACAGTTCATGAGACAGGCTTAGAGGCACTCACTGAGGACCACAGGTCCTCAGGCTTCTTAGCGCTCAGGAACTTTCTGAAGTATTTCGAATAAAGCCTGTCAACACTCCTCACAAGTGAAAGAGCCATAGAACCAATGGCATTTTGCCCCTCCTTTCATCCTTCAGGGTTCAAAATGTAGTTTTAATTTTAATCCATTTACACGATATTAGATCCCTCTATTGTTAGATATGGCTTATCAACAGTGGTTGCAAGGCTGCACGTGCAGCCATTTAAACTCCATGCTGTGGCCCTGTTTTGTTCTCCAAAAGTAAAGAAAAGGAGTTCACCTTTCTGACCCAATGGGCACATGATGGTATTAATGGCAGAAATGAGATCATGGAAATAACCGACTCCATTCAGCACCCCTACATTTTGTTGTGTTTTTACACCACGCTGCTTTTGACTTAACTGTCAAGTTCTTCTGATTTATCCTACTAAGGTGCTGGCATACCTTGTTTAGTAGTAGTAGAACTGCCTTTCCGAGTGGAAATCACCCGTAATCCATTTTTGCCTTCCGCAGCTGGATGCTGGACGGGAGTTTTAGTTTCTTCTCCTTCCTCAGAAAGTTGGTCTGAAGGGGAAAAATCGATTCAGTTATGCATAGACCAGGTTGGTCATGATTACGTAGCTCATGCAGTGACACTTCAGCCCATGGTTCATATAAAAAACTTTGTTGCTGTTTTGTTTGTTTGTTTGTTTGTTTGTTTGTTTTTAAACAGCTACACTGACCTGATGAACTCCTAAGTAGAATACACTAGGACAAAACATCTAGGACTCTAGATTCTCTCTGCAGCTTTAACTACTACACAACACATTGCTCTTCAGACAGAAAAAAGAAATTTCCTTCCTAGTTTCACATAGAACTTTACACAAAAGACCAGCTAAAGCCAGGAGTGGTTCTAAGCTTTCCTCCAACGTTTCAGCTTCTGTCCACTGACTGCCAGACAAAGCCACCAGTGACCTGGCCAGACTGCCTGCCCTATTGCTAGTCAGACCTCAGGTCATCTGTGATTTATACATTCATTTACAGCACAAATTCCTTCAAGAACCAAAGATTTAACACATTCATTTACAGCACAAATTCCTTCAAGAAACAAAGATTTAACACATTCATTTACAGCACAGATTCCTTCAAGAACCAAAGATTTACACAATCATTTACAGCACAAATTCCTTCCAAGAACCAAAACATGCTCACCATCATCATCTTCATCATCATCTGCAGCATTGATTACAACTGGAGGGTGTGTAGGGCTTGGGACATTTTCAGAGTTTTCCACTTTCGTCACCCCCTTAGCTGTGGAGAGGGATTTGACTGGACAGAAAGTTTGTTTTGCTGCAGTGACATCTGAGCCACTTTCAGATCATCGTCCGCGCACTCAGGCGGACTTGGCAGTGTAGCTAGAGGAAGAGGAGGATCATCGGTAATATGGCAGTTTAAAACTTTGACCACAATGCAAAGAGATGGTAGCAAAGGCAGATAACCCGCACAGACAACGAGTTCAGCATCTCCTTTTGCCCATCCCATCACTGCTTACGCCGTGAACAATGACTTCCCTTCCAACAACACCACATCTCCCTACCACCCAGCAAAAGAGGAAACAACAGGAAGCAAACTGCAAGGCAAACATCACACTAAGCAAAGAGAAGCTGAGCACGAAAGCAGAAAACAAACACCAGCAGTACACTCGGTGCAGTACACCTATGACTGCAGACCTTTTCCTGCACTCACAAATGAACAGTTACCTGACGCCCCCTACAGGATTGGCACCCACTAAGTACTACTCAAAATTAATTCTTCAGCGCTTAAAGAAAAAGGACCTAAACTCACTCTTGCTTGGTGGTAGGAATTGTCCATCGATGTAACGTCCCTTTGCATGATGAAAAGCACAGTTGGCTTTCTGACAGCCTCCCGGCTGGTTCTCCCAGTAGCAAGGAATCTCACTGCGCTTTTTCTGAAGACAGAAAGAAAGAAAAGCTCGTGATAACATGCACCTGAGGCTTGCAAAGAGATGCACAGCTCCAGATCGTGACAGCTGTCACAACACAGTGCTGAAACATCATTCCAAAGGTCAGTTTCTCAGTTAAGTGTAGTATTTCTGGGCATATTCACAAAGTTTGCATAAGCTGTAACCACTATGCACATTTAGTTTGGTCATCACTCAGTTTGAGAAGACAGGCACTCTCAGACATCAGTTGAGGGTGGCTTAAACTAATACACCTAGGATTATACTAGGATTATTCAGAGGGAAAAAGAACATCTGAAATTGCCTAGGTTAACCCTGTCTAGAACTACTTCTTGGAGACTTAGTTCTGCTGCACCTTTAACTTTCCCCACTTCCTACCCCAGGCAGCTACAGCAGCGTTATCTGAAGGACTGTGGGTCAGAAGACACCTGATAGTTCATTATCAAGCCTGCTCCCATGAGGATAGAACAGCCTGTTTATTACCCCCCTGCTCCAGCAGGTTTTAGCAGTCTATTTAACAGCTATTCTGCATCTCTTGAGAAAACTGTCAGCATCTAATAAAAAAAAAATAAACAAATATCTTGCTAAGACATACCTAAGGCATTGATTTTATTTCCCTCTGCTTCCTCCCACCCCCTCTCTTGGTAACAGAAACCAGTATGATTTTGAAGCAAACAAATCTATCCTGCAAAAGCACAATCAGTACACCTACGGCACTGAAAAATGCTTTTGTGGATTTATTTTGAGAACACATTGTTAGGCACTCACGTCAATTTCCATGTGTCTGAATCGGCAGACATTCCTGAAACAACGACCCTCCTGCCACAGCTTGCAGACCGTCTCATTGCCCAGAGCAGCTTCGCAGTGGCGGTAGGCACATTTGTCTCCCTGGAACCAAAAGGAAACCAACAAGGAAAATAGAGTACAGCCTCAAAAATGGCCATGCTGCTGCCTAATGGTGCTACAACTGAATTCACAATCTATCTGGTTCTCAAGTTAACCAAAGACCAGTGTGCTTCCTCCTCCTAATCTACTCCTTCCTGAAAAAAAGGGGGAAAAAAAGCAAAGCAAAGGAAAGCCAGCCATACCTTGCTACAGGTAGAATAGAAATAGAAGTAGCAATCGTCTCCTTGTTTAGACATGCCGACGAGTTCTGCTAACAAGCTCGGGTTCTCTCCACAGGGACTTCCTCTGCTCTTGGAGAGAGCTGTCTTCACCCTTGCTTGGGCTGAAAGTCTTCTACTGGCTTGTGATCAGTGAAATCTTCTTTTTAAAAGTAACCCGAAAGAAAGTAACAAGTGAAAAATAATGAGGAACGGACATTTTTCCAGCTTTCTTCAGTTAATCAAATCAAGTTATCAGTCTCTCAAAGAGAGCAAAGCCTTGAAATCAGCTGTTACATGAACTAACTAAATATTAAAGTTCTGTAAAGCTGCCAGGAGCTTTGTCAGCAAGCGTTCTCTTCCACATCCTCAATAATATGACCTGGAGCACATCTGGAAGCCTGAAAACGGAGTCACTCCTTAAAAAACCACCTGATGATACATGCAAGTCAATAATCAACTATGGCTACAAATAACTTCTCTAGAACACAGTTAGGACGCATTAAACAGCACGTTCCAGGCCCTGTGGGTCTTCGATTTCACCTACCTGGACAACCTCAGCAAAGTTATCGATCTTCAAAGGCTTCCAGTTAACTGCTCCTGTAGGCCGAACCAAGACTGAATCCGTGAATTAATAATAAAGGGGTAGGAAGAATTTTCCTCCTCACTTTGCCAAGGGAACCTCTCATCCACAATTCAAACATAGGATGCGCTTTTAAACAGCTTATAACTAAGAGAGGAAGCAAGTCCATTTGAATGCTCTCTCAGACTGGATGCAGCCAGGGTTAGTTAGCTCTTCAAAAAAATAAAAAACAAAAACCAAAACAAAACAAAAACAAAAAAAAAAACAGCGCATTTAGAGATGAACTCGTGATTCAAAGTGGCTGCAAAAATGAGGCTCCATCTTCCACAGCCGGACAATTTAACTTTTTTTTTTTTTTTTTTTTAATTTAAAATTCAGCATGTTCCAATCTCTGGTCTTCAAGATTTCTTCACCTATTAAGAAAACACAAAAACCTTTCCCCGTCTTTATTACCTGTACAGCAAAAAACATACCAGTGCATCTAAAGCCACAGATGTGCATACGCATACACACATCTGTGTTTATACACACACGAGGAGGGAGTGAGAGAAAGTTAGCTAGAGCGACAGTGAAAATCAGAATTTTTGCCTTTTCGACACAGAGAGCGCGTAAAAATTCTCTCATTTTGAGGGAACTAGAAAAAAATGGAGGCTCTACAAAAGATTTTGATGAGTATGCCTTCGAGGCCGATGCTTTGTAACATGAGGGATCTGGGGGCCAGCACACAAATATGCATACGGATGTACATGCATACAGGATAAACATATCTATGCACACAAGCGTGCACAGTAGATGTTGTATGATCTCCATATCGAGAACAACTCGTAGCCCTGATCAGACACGTAGAGTTGCAATCAATTAACAGCAGCAAGACAGCAGATCAAGGGTACAGCAAGCTTTGAGAGGCAGGGGAATGCTCACTTTGCCAGTGGCACGGCTGCATGATACCAAGGATTTTGAATTACTTTGATTTTTTGGAAGCAATTTGGTTTTTCTTTCTGCGCTGTAGCAAATACCACAGGTTTGCCATCACGTGCTGTTCCCTAATCCATATATCCATCATCATCCATTGCTGCAGGATCATGAAAGGTTAGAGAAGACGACTTAGGTCCAATTTAACAGCCAATGAGTTTTCGATGAGCAGAGCTGCAACAGATTTTATTTCGCCACAAGCATTTTTTTTTTCTTTTTTTCTGACATGAAGCTAGAAATTTTGATTTTTTTTTTTTTTTTAAAGACACTAAATGTCACAAAACCTGCAACCAGACCAGATAAAGTTCAATTCAGAGTGATTCTGAATCCTTTCATTAAAACGCTGCACATTTCTGTGCAAATTATTTCTGACTCTTCTGGACAAAAGTGGATGACATAGTTCTTACAAATTAATAATAAAAGGTTGGAAGCTTTTACTCACACGAACACTAGTGAATTTTCCAGGAAATATTTTTTTGGCAGGGAATTTTCCCAAATCTAAAATAAAGAGAGGAAAAGTTGGGTTCTCATATTAGTTACTGCTTTTGACTGCTGGACAAAGGGAATAAAAACAGTAGTTAAGTGCAAGGTTTCCTTCTCTTCTTTAGTATGGATAGGAATCGTCACTTCGGACCTTTAGCACCTTCAGAAACACACCCAGTGCCATGCAGGTTCCTCTGCAGCTACTTCTAACAATTACTGGTGCTCCTTAGCATGGAAGTTTGACTCAAAACACTCTCCAGATTTAGCTCTTTTGACTGCCCAAGGAGCTCATCATTTTGCTTGTTGCCTTCCATTTTCCTGAACAGACCGGGAACGCTGTTCAGAATCTGAATGGATCTGGTCTAAGGAATGGGAAGAAAGCAAAACCAACGATACCTTGCAGTATTCCAAATTCCAAAATAGCAGTCTCATTTTAAAAAGGACCTCAAAAGCTTTTTTTTTTTTTAAACTGACATCTGCTAACAGAGCAATCCAAGCGCTAAACCAACTGAAGTTGCCCCTGAAAGCCTGAATAAAAATGAGTAAATCTGGTGCACTCAGCAGGTCTGTAATAGAAGTTGGTAAGGGTTTTAGATTTCTTTTTTTTTGCTCCAGGGTGCTGGTAAAATTTTTGCATTAAGAGATTTTGAACCTTTTGTACCAAAGAATTAGAGATGCGCTACAGTGCCAGTAGCTGGGGGTCTGGAAATACACACCAACAAGTGTCATAAGCTTTGCCTTTGCTGAAGGAAGATGAATAGTACAAAGAAAATCTGTCTAGTTTGTTTTACAGGCTTGTCTTTCTCAGTACGGAACAAACTGACCTCCCTGGTCGAACTTTGCAGTGCCTATTCTGCCTTTGTCCTGCAGAGAAGAGCAAGAAAGGAACAAATCTATTTTTGCACCCCAAAAACGCATTAGAGGAGGATTATCACACCCACCTAAGGGTACTTCCTTGTTTGTTTATAAAGCACAAAGCATTTCTCTTGGACAGTCTCTGTTGCTGGCCTCTTTTGTGCCTTCCATTTATAATAAAGATATTAAGATGCTTACCCCTTGCTTGTTTTTTTTTTTGTTTGTTTGTTTGTTTGTTTGTTTGTTTTTTTAAAGAACAGTGGAAGTGGAGAGTCGGATGACAAGCAAGAACAAACACTAGAAACTCCTTGTTCTGCCCCTGCTTTTTAATCACCCAGCATCACCCCGGCTGCAAAACAGCCTCTGCTGATTTACCTGCTTGTTAAAGCACCCCACAGGCTGCAAGTGCGGTGTGCTAGCTGTCAAGTTATATTTAACGGTGCACACGTAACCATTCATCTTCCCACAGTCGAAGCACAGAACAGCCTCTTGCTAACAGAACTCATCCCTGCTGCTGCAAGAAACCTCAAGGCCTGCAGGAAAACCTCAAGCTAAGAGTTCCAAAGCAAAAGCAGAAAACGCATCATTTGTACTCTTTCTATTTGAGGGAATTCTAGCTGCTAAACGCTGCCTACATCTGAGGGCACGTTCTGAGGCTGCCGGGAAGGACACTCAACACCCACTGACAGCAGGAGTGCAAAGATGCCAGCCAAGAAGGCAAAGGTTAGAGCTGAACGCTGCCTCAGCTTCCTCCAGCAGCCAGCTGGGGGTCACCTGTCAACACGCTCTCTGAGACTCGGAGCCCCGAGTTACCGCAGCCGCCACGTACAGCTGCTCCTTGCTGGCCCAAACTATTTGAAGAGTCTTCAAACTTCAGGGACCTGTTTTACGACAGCCTCAAGATCAAATTCATCTGTTCCTGAAGGCGCTGATCGTCCTGCTGTTTCTGTAGCTGTCAAAGAACAATCCTGAACCGAGGCACTCGTCTGATCAAACAGTGCTTCGGCACAGATTTGTCTTTAGCTTGACACATCAAGGTGAAGACGAATCGATTCTTGCAAGCAACCTCTCAAGCAGGGATCTAATAAGGTGACCAAAACGACAGATCTGTTGTGCAGATCTGAGCACGTCACTCTGCAGGGAATCACTTTCAAGCCTAAGATGTTTCACCCATCTCCCTGCCCCAGAGCGACACAAGGAAAGCTCTTAAGCAATTGCTAGCCTCTCCTCAGTGCTCACGAGTCCCAAATCACTAATTTTACAATATATAAACCATGGCAGCTGGCACCTAGATGGCACACGGTGACACTGCACACGTTGGCAGTGTCGTCAGGAGCTGGAAAGTCAGGGGTGAGGGGGTTAAGGGAAAACCACACATCAGTTTAGCAACTTGGCTCCCGTAGGATACTTCCTACGGCAGGAGTTTTAGCAAAGTCCCTCCCTCAGAGGGACCTGCTGGCTAATTAAAACGGGACTTCTGCTGGAGCAGTCAGAAGGCAGCAGGGTATCAGGAGATATCCAGTGGGCATCACTGTCAGTCTGTGGCAGTTTGGGGTCCAGGTATCAGTGGTTATGCGTGGTTTTCTCTGCTTCACTTTCTCCAAAGCTGTGAAAAAATAGTTCTTTTACAGCACTGTACAGTCACACGTTACGGATGGAACCAGCTGCATCAACTTCCAGTACGACGGTGTTGGAAAAAGGTGCCTTTGGTGGTCAGGAGCACAACAGCTCTGGTGAGGTGTTATTTAAGTGTGTTCTTACATCTGAGTTTCCTCATAGCAGTATGTAGCTGAGGGGGTCCAGGTTTCCCAGGTAAGATTGATGGTTTTTCTCCTACCAAGCACCAGCTCAGTATACAAAGCTCTGTTAATAACACCCAAGCGTGTAGATGTTAAACTGAAACTGCTTTTAAACCTATTTGTTGTTACGAAAATAGCTTCATACACCATCTTCACAGGGTAAAAATTCACATGGAAGGACAGAAAAACCCAGAAGCGCTTCCTGAGCTTCAGTTTACCAACAGCACCATCGGATTTAGATCCTGGCCTGGCAGCCAGGATGCAGGGTCTGTAAGCATTGCTGCGATGTGCAAGTGCCAAGGCACGTTTCTGGCCTGCCCTGAATAAAATACCTTTTTTTTTTTTAATACAAACAGCGTGCCAGGTACGCTGTAATGCCAATGTGCCAGCTCAATAGAGGATGTCAAACAACAGAGGCGTTTATCCTAATTTCTGGCATGAAAACACTTTTAACAGCATTCTTTTCATGAAGAAACCCCTCTCTATCTTCTCCAATGCTCCAGGATCTGCTGCAGCTGCAGCAGCCGCGCTGGTACAACCCACATCTTTGCCAAATCTTTTCAGTAACTGTGCTTTACCTCGGCAATGTTGAGGTTACTCCTCTTCCTCCTCCAGCTGAGCAAGCAGCTCGCTGGCTCTGCCACACCGCAGGTGCGGAAGCGAAAGCTGGGAACACAGGAGTCAAACTCTCAGTGCTCACGAAGCCACCAGGGCAGAGGGCTGACACAGAGGCACCCCGGATCCGCTCTCCCTCCCCGCTGCGAGGCTCGCAGCAGCCCCAACCCGAAGCGCACACAATGCTTCGCATGGTGATGTCACCGCTGATTCTGAGTCCCCACGTGAGGATCTGCTTCACCACTCTCAACGCTGGTGTTGGTTTTTGATTTTTTTTTTTTTTTTTCTTTTAAACATTCTCAGCTTATGGGAAACCATCAGGTAAACCACAGATCGCTAGGGAAGAAGGCCCACACGAGGGAAGTCCGTGCTTTTCTTCCAGGCAGTGGCACGTGCTTTAACACGCCGCATTCGACAAAGCAGCTCTCCCCGTTTTGCTCAGTGGCAACAGGCACGACTGCAACGCACACAGCTGTAGGCAGCACCTGCAGGTCCCAAACCCTTAACCCGTTTTTAGAGAGCACCAATTTTTTAAGTAGTGCTTTTCCCTTAATCCATGACCCCTTCTTTCCTTTATTTCTATCGGGTGGCTCTCCTCCATTTTCCTCCTCAGTGTCTGAGCAGACACTGGGAATCGTTTCCGGAGGAAGGGCACTGCTGAAGCTCCTCCATCTACTCTCCGAGAAAAGAGAGTATGTTAAAGAATACATCTTTCCTTTCTTTTCCCTTTTTTAAATACAATTTCTGAAATCAACGCTGCGGCCTGGCAGCAAATACCTACGGGACTAAAGATGATTCCTCATCCGCACTGTAACGTTGTAGTTAACCTCCCAACGAACCCATCTCCCCAGGAAGCGGCCATTTGAGATGGGAAGGGGCAGAGCAAGAGGAAGCTCTCCTTAGCCTAGCTCTTCCCCCAACACCACCTCGCCACCCAGCACCAAATTCAACTCACCTGCTCCGCCTGATCACTCGAACGGGCGTCCGACGCTGGCACACGCCACAGCGGTGGTTCTGATGTGCCTTAAATCACCTCTCCGCAGAATATCTCGGGTCTGTATGCTCAAATAACGCAGTATTTGAGAAATAACGCCCAGAGCTCACACTCTGAGTGCAGCCCAACAGCACCGAAGCACCGGTAGGCTAAACATTCTGAACCTGGCAACAAGGCTGACCCAAGCAACAGCACGGAACCCTTCTGCACCTTCAGCGTGGACATCAGCGTAAGGAAACACAGACCTCCTCGATCCAAATTTTAAGCGAGAAACGCAAAAGGTCACCCAACCGGCTTGTTTTCAGCAAGCTAAAGGAGAAATTAAGGCGACAACCGGGTGCATCCAGAGTTAGTCAGATCCTGAAGGCAGTTCCTTGGGGGAACGGAGGAGCAACGCGCCAGATGAGGGCTGCCTTACAGCGCACCCCTTAGAGGCACTGCTACGGAAGGAAGGCAGAAGGTTGGAACTCGAAAGAACTCGCAAGGTGCCCGTTAAGGGGGAAATCTTTCATTTTTTTCTCAGCAGAACCTCCCCACTTCCCCCCCTCCCCCCAAGAAGGCAGCCCGGGGACTCTTTGCTTCCTTAGGGAGAGGGCAGGGACGGGGCAGGGTGGTGGGACAGATGGCCAGAGGGTCGGATGGACGGACAGACAGCCGGACAGAGGGCCCAGCAAGGCCTGACGAAGGGCTCAGGAGCAGGAGGGAAGGGCAGGGCGAGGGGAAGGGCAGAGAAGTACAAATCTTTTTTTCCTTGTGATAACTTTTCTTGACCAAAAAACACGATTGTGAATGAGGCAAAATGAAAGATGAAACATGGGGACGTGCGGATACTCACGATGATGCAGCCTTCTATCTGCATGTTCACCTGCTCATAGAGCCACACCTGGATCCTCGACCTCTGCAGAACGAAGGAGGAGAGTAAGTCGGGCCACAAACACTGAGCACTTTTGTTCTCTCATGTGTTCAGAAATACCTGCTAGCCACAGCCACGACAGCTCCCAAACGCTCCGAGGAGCAACTCTCAGGGGCAGTTTCAATGAGCAATCTGACATTTGAGCGTTATACCATCGGGTGAATACTACACATTCGGTGAAGAACACGTTTCCAGTCACAAGGGAACACCCCTGCACGCCCGGCTACACGAGGGGGAAACGCTGGGCTCCTTGTGCCCACCAGCACGCCGCACAGCTCTCCATCCCCCACAAACCCGTCCCGGGACACGGCCAGGAGCCGAAAACTCACCGAGGGGAATCCCCAGACCCTCCCCACTCCCCCCACACCTCCCAAATCCCCATCCCCGCCCCCTCCCCGCGGTACTCACGTTCTGCAGATAGCGGAAGATGAGGTTCTGGGGCGCTGCGTTAAGGGCTCAGCACGGGGACGACAGTTCCGGGCTCGGGACAAGGCCCCAAACCCCACAACGACGCCTCAGGGCCCCGCGACAAGGCCTCAAGGCCCAGGCCGAGCCCCCAGGGCCCCAAATCCGAGACCCCTGAGGTCCAAGCCGCCCCCCACCCACCTCCCTGGCACCCCCCAGCCGCAGGAAGGATACGATGGGCTGCACAATCACCTTCTGCACCTTCTGGTCCTGCTCGCGGTACGCCATGGCTGCCGCCGCCTTGCCGCTCCTGCTCCCAGCACCGCAGGCAGAAGAATCGAAGGCTGATGGTAGAACAGGGCTTCTTGGGGTGAAGGGAAAGCGAGGGCAGGTGGGTGCAGTCTCTGAGCTCTCCTCCTGATTTTGCTTTTTCTCCCCCATTACTGAGCTGGCAGAAGTCCCCGTGAAGTCCTTTGGCACGATGAAGGCCTGCGTGAGCTCCAGCAGCAGTTTCGTCGGCGGAGGTTTTCCCTGGTGGGGCCGGGGCGTCACAGCACACACACACACACACACACACACACACACAGACAGAGACGCGTGGTTTTGTCCAAACATTAAGTATTTACAACAAATTCGACAAGCGCTTTTCCTCTGCCAGCAGCAAATGCCTGAGGGCCCCCACAGCTTCACAAATCATAGCGGGAAGAGCCTACCGTGCCGCGAAAAGTTCGGAAAATAATTCAAAATTGACCTGCTAGGGGAAAAAAAACGATGGCTGGTGGCAGGGTACACAATACACCCGAATCTCAGCTCTGTCCTCCGCAGGGTCAGTGCCCACGCCCAAGCGCGATGCTGATGGCACCCGAACATTTGCTGTAGCAGGCAGCAGAGCCAGCAGCTCAGGGGAGCAAGTTTTAAAACCAAGAGGCACTTAAACAACCTTTCATCGACCCCGTAACTGCGGCAGAGTCCCGACTGCTCGCCCCGGAGTCCTCACACCAGCAAAAAGCACCAACCAAAGCCTGGGGGAACTTTGGTACAGCACAAGAGAAGGGAGTGGGGGTAGCGGAGCCGCATGGCAGAGCTGCTGCTTTTCACCATTTGATCCTCCCTGATAATTGAAAGGAAGGCTGGGTGGGCTGACCCCCACCCCCACTCCTGGCAGCAAGTTTGGTCCACAACACACTGCAATAACGATTCTGCTCCCTCCCACCCCTACAGCTTCATCATCTGACACGGGTACAGTCAAAACAATGGCATACACGAGTAAAAGTCAAGAGTTGACATAGTAACTCCAGGATTTGGCTATCAACTGTCCGAGAAATCAGAACACCGAAGCTTCACAATGTGCCCAACATCGAGTTGTGCCAAGGGCGGAGGAAGGAAGAAGCTTTACGTTTAAGCCTTCAGAGCATCGCTCCATCAGAAGATCGATTTGCAGCCACCATGGCGTGCCAATGGAGATCTTTCTGTGCCAAAAGAAGTGCTTTGTCCTCTCAATATCGAAGGTAACCACCTATAGTTACAGAACGGATGCACAAGACCTTAACTCTGACCAGCAGGGAAATTTAGGACAACTGAGTGCAGATCCTGCCAATTTCTACCACTTCGGACCGTGCTTTAAGTCTCATTGCAAAGCCTCAGTTAGAAAAAGGATCACCTCAGGGTATCTAACAAGAAGAACAGTTTTAATTTTTTTTTTATTTTTTTTTTAATTCTACCATAGGACTACGCAGTTCAACTGTCAATCATCTCGGAGAGTTCAAGGAGGAGGTCATCCTCGTCCTTCCCTGGGTCTAAGTCGATTTCGGCTTCCAGTCTGCCTCCTGAGATTTCCCAAAGTAGCTTCTCAAAATCTTCATCCGCAGATAAGGGCGCGTTCCCTGTGGAACTCAGCCGGCGTGTCCGTGCCTCTTCTAGCTGGGAAGAAGCTGAGGTCGAGGTCTCGAGATCCATCTCCATCTGCTCCTCAAATCTTTCCGGGCTTCCAAGACGCACTTCAGGTCTTGGGAGAGCAAGAAAGAACAATCAGGATATGCCATTTCTTAACGGGAAATCCCTTTCCTGCAAACCGGCTCTTAAAACTGTAGGCAAGCCCTCCTACGCTTCAATCTTACACAGGGATTGTTATCAATCAACCCAGGGCTACATTTAGAGCCCGATGCGTTACCAGGTACATTTTTCAGTCTGGGGGTTTATCTGTGAAGCCAGGGCACCTGGAGTTGAGGTGGCATTCTTGAGGACCAAAAGGCAGAGGACACTACTCATCATCTATCACCTCACGAGGAAGTAGAACTTCACCTCATCCTCGTTCAGGTATTCAGACAACCCAAGAAGTCACCGGAAAGCTGTGCTGACTTGCAGCATTTCAAGAAAGCCTAATTAAGCAATCCTGCTAGCTGCTAGAAAGTGGTTTCAGGTGACTTATTCCTTTGATGGATTTGGGCTTTAATTATCTCAGAACCCTCATTTTTTCCCACATGTGACAGAACTTACGTTTCCCTGGGGATATACACTGATTAAGAAAAAGAGCAAGTTGGGGTTGTCACCTGTTTGGGGGATTTTCTTCAAGTCTGATGGCTGGGACGTGCTCCGGCACGTCTGAAACACCCTAGAAAGCAGCAAAACAGTATTTATGACACATGGGTAAAAGATTCCTTAATAGCTTTTTCCTCCACACTGCTTCTCCTCTGGCATTGCGGAGCCGTGGCCAAAATACAAAACCAAGGTGCTCCTGAAGAAAGTTCACATTCACCTGGAGGTTACTCATGATCTGGTGTCTTTTAAGAACATGGCATTAATGGACAAAATCCCCCACACCAGAGAAATCACAGCATCAGAGTACCGGTTAAAGAGTGCCATTCATCTCATAAATACAGAAGGGTTCTACAAGCATCCTGGAGACAGCTACTGGATTTCAAAGGAAACAGAAGGCCTGCAGAACGTTTGAGTTTTCCACCTTTTCAAATAGAGGAGGGTAGAAATTTAACAAGGGATCCATCTCTGCATTAGCCCCTGGCCTTACCATGGCTGCTTTTCTGGCTGGAGGTCCCATCATGTCAGCATCAAAGGCAGTCTGTAGTTCCACAGCTGCTATGGCAGAGGGATAACTCCCAGGTGCCTTACGTTTCAGTGCCTTCTTCTTGGGGAAAGTGACGTTCCCACGCGAAGGCTTCGCAGGTGTCATAAAGTTGGCTAGAGTAAAAGCAAGAGAGAACTGATACAGTCTTGCTCTGCCTCAGGAAAAATCCAGGTTCTCTTAATCATTTCCACAGTCCTTCTACACACTTAAATGCATTTGGCCAGCACAATTACACCGCCATTGCCTGGATTCTCAGGAATCTTTTCCACATAGGAAACTCTGTCTACCAACAAGCCATACAAAGGAACAAAGAAACCGAAGAGCTACAGTAAATAATAATCCAGGACAAGGGAAACCTCAGACACATAGCAATCCTAAGTGCAAGCTAGGTTCACAAATATAGACGGCTTTTATATTTAAAGTCCTGCTCCCGCTAGGAAAGGAAAAAGCAGCAGTTATAGTAGGACAAGAGTGTATGCAACTGTTGTACCAGCTTCCTCTCCCTTGCAGTGATGTCCCACAGTTAAGCTGTTCTACAAAGTCCACACTTGTAGTGTCATTTTCTAGTCTCCCGTTCCTTACCTAACATCTGGCTGGCAGGAAAAGAAACAAACTAAGAAAAAGAAAGTACACCCTTCGCTTCGTAGCATTGCGTGGCAAAATGCACCCACCCAGAGTTACAGCATGAGAATTGTCATCTTCTGTCTGTATTTCAGAAGACAACCTAAGTAACTCTTAACCTTCAACACTTACTTTTAGCTTCCTGGCCCTGAAATTGAGCTGCCACTTTCCCTGCTGGTTCAGTATTAAAGAAGCCAGCAGTAGATTTGACAGCAGCTTCCTCCTGACGAAGCTTCTCTTGTTGTTTTCTCTGTTGCCACTTCTCCCACCGTCTCTCTTCAAAGCTCTTCTCTGGACATTTACGAGTTCCACTCTGCTGAGTGGGCTAGAAGGAAAGAAAAGGAGTGCATGAATAGGACAAAAAAAATAAATAAAATCCGTGGAGATTTCGTTAAGAAAATCTGATCAGCAATCCCTCCAAAATGGTCTTGATGTGGAACAGCATATTAATCTCGTTCAGGTTACTGTTGTGTTTTTTTTTCTCCATAAAATTCTGCCTGTAACAAGAGCCATGCTTTACTACGGACACAGTCTCACATATCTGCAATATCCACTATGGCAAGCTTCTTTAAACAGATAGGATGTTCTGCTGTACATCTATTTATCACATTCTTTTTAAGCAGCAGAAAGTCATACAAGTTCCCCTATACAGTATCCACTGACAGATTGATTTCCTTGAACACAGAACTCTGGCCTTCTGTATTAAATCCTTCATGTCTGACAGATCAAGTCAGTAAGAACAAAAAGAATTCCCTCCACGTTAACTGTGTAGATTTCACCTGGTGCTAACAGGGTTTCTTTCTTGCTGTGGTATAAACAGACTGATTCCAAGTTTGAGGATTACAGAGTTGTCTGGAAATGCTGCTGGCGATAGGATTTAGACTGCACTGCAGCTCCTACCAGCTGCTGAAGGGTAAGAACACACTCAAGAGGGTGGCACACGGTGAGTAACAAAACTTGTCAGAATTATCAGAAATTGTACGAATGTATGTGTGTCTTCACAGAGGACTCACCTGTACATCAGGTCCAGAGGAAAGTTTAGGAAAAGGCCGGTTCAATTCCACTGCCTTCTTTTCTTCTTTTTCAGGTGCTTTAAAAAAAGACAAAAAAAAGTGTTGTCAACGGCAGAAATAAAGAAAGCTGGGTACTTGTTTCCTTTGTGCATTTATTTCCTTGTGTCCCATGAGAGAGAGAGAGAGAAAGGCTACAATGTGCAAGCCATTCAGCATTTATCCATGAAGCAGATCCTGAGCAAACTGAACTTGCTCAATATGGGAAGCACCTCACTGGGGCAGGCATTAAAGCATCTTATTACCTGTTAGTTTTGTGCTCCATAAAGATTTCTGCTCTGCTGGGGCAGGTCCGGGTTGTGCTGAGGGAGCTGGCACATCTCCTTCACTCTGCTGCATCCGCAGAGCTTTCTCACGCTTTATTTCTTCCAAGGTTTTAACACGCACTTCTCCTTCCGGCTTGACTTTTCCTGCCGGCTCCTTCGCCTGCCCTTTGCTGGGCCCGGACAGAGCGAGCTGCTTCTTGGACTCACCCTGAATTTTGCTCTTGCTATGGCATTCTCCTGCTTTTTTCTTCTCTTCTACCAAGCGATTATTCTTTTTTTCGGACAAGGCTTCAGAGAAAGTTTGGATGCGACCTGCACGAGCAGCTCTTGCCCCTGCGCTGGAATCTTCAGTTTTACCATGCCCTTCAGCCTCGGCTTTGGCTTGAGTTTCGCGTCTCTGAAGAGCTTTCTCACGACGGATTTCCTCCAGTGTTTTCACATGGATCTCTCCCATCGGCTTGGCAGCCTTCCCTGTCATCATCAAGAAATGAGGAGAAGCACCAACATTTAAAGAGAGTCCAGCAATATTTTAAGTCTCCAAAATTTGTCAGAGCACTAAGGAAAACTCATCTTGAGCGTTCCCAATAATGCATCTTAGAACAATGCAATCCTTAGAACAACATTCTCCTCCTCCTCTGAGCCACTTGTATTTTGAAGACCAGCCCTATCCAGAGAGAACTGCTACACAGAAATGCTGCTTTACTTTATTACTTTTTCAGACTGCATTTCAAATTCCTGCTCCTGGCAGTGGTTCTATTCTAATTGTACGTAACGGTTCACAGAAGCAGCTAAAAACCTCGACAAGGCACAAGTAGAAAATAAACACACACCTAGAGCCAGAGTTCTGATAGTGGCTGTCAGAAGAGCTTCAGCACTCAAGCAAGAGGCGTCAGTTCTTTGTTTTCGTTTAAATTAGTTTGTAGGGATGTATGAAAGCAGTCCAAGTTCGTGGAAAGGAAGGAGGAGAAAGCATATTTAATATCTAGCTGTTACCTCTCTCAGTACTGGTCTGCTTAGGAGGTAATCCCAGCCTGTCCTTCAGAGACTTGGGAACTCGAACTGCAAAACAGAAAAAGAACGAATTAGGGAGGCTGCATAATGTCAACTTCAGGTTCACATTTCAAAACAAGACAGGAAAGGTGACTTTGAATCCCAGTGATTACGACCTCAGCCAACATGCAAAAAGAAACATCACTGGAAAAGGACAAACAGAAAGACTAAATACGAAACCCAGGAATCCAATCCAGATGCCCGTTTAGTACCTGTCTCTCTCTTGGGTGCTTTGTCAGCATTTCCCGGAGCCTCTACCTTCTTCCCCAGCCTTTCAGCAAGGCTGCGCTTCACTGGAAGGCTGCTTACATCATCTTCAGAGAAAACAAGGAATATTGTAAGAACTTTTCTTTGCAGGAAGGTTTGAGAACAGTCAACAATAAGCTTCTCTTTTTCAAGCATATTTTCATAGAATTGCCTTTCAGCTGCTAAATGATTTTTTTTTTTTTTTCCATTTCTGCAGTCAACACAGATCTCCACTGCAATGTATTTTCCTTTCATACATCCCAAATACTCTTTAATGCAGTCATATATAGAAGGCAGCACCTACGTAACAGCTCGTAAAAAGTTCTCACCCGCGGAGGCTTTCCGTTTTCCTTGTCTATCAGCAAGATCTACTCGAACCACAGGTTCCTCCCCTAAAACAAAAGGGAATTTTTTTTTCTATTTCACAGAAACCAGTAGCCAACAGAAATATTATCCTGTTAGCCCATGTCCAAAAAACCCCAGTCAGACACTCTTTTGACAGCTAAACCACATAAACTCATATTTTAACTATAATTAACATGGAAAAAAAATATTAATAGTCTCAGTGCTTGCTTCAAATTCCAGCTGAGATAGTGGAGAGTGAATCTGAGTCTGCTTGACACCTATACTTTGTGCAGAACAAAGCTGCATAAGCAAGCAGAATATTCTTAGGTGCAAATGCTGAGAAATATTCCTTTCTAAGGTGAATGTCTACGAGTAAAAGTACTTCCACACTTTTTTCCCTTTAAAAGGCATTTGCACAGCTCTAAACAATTTATACACAAACTCCTGTCATACTGTGTCCACACCTGCCACTGTACGCCTCTTTAATGCTTCAGAAATTGCTTCTTATATAGCACTGGCTTCTACAGCTCGCTCTTCTCGTTACTCTTCTGGTTTTCAGTTACCCCCCTATTGGCATACTGACACTTTTTTTTTTCTCTCCTGCCACTGCACTTAACCTGAGCACCAAATCTTTCCAGTACAACCAGGGACTTTAAGCATAAAAGCACGTTTTGAACAGAAGGCAGCACCAGAAGGCTAACATGGGTGAATTGTTTTAATTATTGCTTAACCCTCCAGTTTAGGAGTAATGAAATCAAAACAAAAGCATTCATTATTACCTTTCTTGGAAGACACTGTCACAGTTCTCACCACTGTCCGGACGTTTTCCTCTTCTGGAGCAGGAAAAATCATAGAATCAACGGGACGAAGAGAAGATCTTGAAGAACCTTCTGTTCAGAGCAACCAAAACGTAAGGAAGTTTACCCAACATAAAAAACTATCACAAAGAACAAAAAACTTTAAATGACTTGTTACTGTCAAAAATACAGCAAGCAGAGCATGTAAAGAAGAGAGGTGACTAATTTGCCTCTGGTTGCCCTTTGAACTCCCATTTAGAATACCAGCTGGCTGAGAATCAGGTTGCTTTATGCCCCCAGCTAAAAATGGAAGTCTGTCCCTCAAGCAGCTCCCAGTCACCATCACCTGCCGTGAACAGGATAAGAAAGTAGGCAATATTAACTCACCACCGTGTCTCTTATTTTTTTCCTTCATCTTCTGCCATTTGATTTCCTCAAGTGTTTTTATTCCAAAATTCAGATTGCCCTCTGAAAACAGGAAACAGTTCATGAGACAGGCTTAGAGGCACTCACTGAGGACCACAGGTCCTCAGGCTTCTTAGCGCTCAGGAACTTTCTGAAGTATTTCGAATAAAGCCTGTCAACACTCCTCACAAGTGAAAGAGCCATAGAACCAATGGCATTTTGCCCCTCCTTTCATCCTTCAGGGTTCAAAATGTAGTTTTAATTTTAATCCATTTACACGATATTAGATCCCTCTATTGTTAGATATGGCTTATCAACAGTGGTTGCAAGGCTGCACGTGCAGCCATTTAAACTCCATGCTGTGGCCCTGTTTTGTTCTCCAAAAGTAAAGAAAAGGAGTTCACCTTTCTGACCCAATGGGCACATGATGGTATTAATGGCAGAAATGAGATCATGGAAATAACCGACTCCATTCAGCACCCCTACATTTTGTTGTGTTTTTACACCACGCTGCTTTTGACTTAACTGTCAAGTTCTTCTGATTTATCCTACTAAGGTGCTGGCATACCTTGTTTAGTAGTAGTAGAACTGCCTTTCCGAGTGGAAATCACCCGTAATCCATTTTTGCCTTCCGCAGCTGGATGCTGGACGGGAGTTTTAGTTTCTTCTCCTTCCTCAGAAAGTTGGTCTGAAGGGGAAAAATCGATTCAGTTATGCATAGACCAGGTTGGTCATGATTACGTAGCTCATGCAGTGACACTTCAGCCCATGGTTCATATAAAAAACTTTGTTGCTGTTTTGTTTTTTTGTTTGTTTGTTTGTTTGTTTGTTTGTTTGTTTTTAAACAGCTACACTGACCTGATGAACTCCTAAGTAGAATACACTAGGACAAAACATCTAGGACTCTAGATTCTCTCTGCAGCTTTAACTACTACACAACACATTGCTCTTCAGACAGAAAAAAGAAATTTCCTTCCTAGTTTCACATAGAACTTTACACAAAAGACCAGCTAAAGCCAGGAGTGGTTCTAAGCTTTCCTCCAACGTTTCAGCTTCTGTCCACTGACTGCCAGACAAAGCCACCAGTGACCTGGCCAGACTGCCTGCCCTATTGCTAGTCAGACCTCAGGTCATCTGTGATTTATACATTCATTTACAGCACAAATTCCTTCAAGAACCAAAGATTTAACACATTCATTTACAGCACAAATTCCTTCAAGAAACAAAGATTTAACACATTCATTTACAGCACAGATTCCTTCAAGAACCAAAGATTTACACAATCATTTACAGCACAAATTCCTTCCAAGAACCAAAACATGCTCACCATCATCATCTTCATCATCATCTGCAGCATTGATTACAACTGGAGGGTGTGTAGGGCTTGGGACATTTTCAGAGTTTTCCACTTTCGTCACCCCCTTAGCTGTGGAGAGGGATTTGACTGGACAGAAAGTTTGTTTTGCTGCAGTGACATCTGAGCCACTTTCAGATCATTGTCCGCGCACTCAGGCGGACTTGGCAGTGTAGCTAGAGGAAGAGGAGGATCATCGGTAATATGGCAGTTTAAAACTTTGACCACAATGCAAAGAGATGGTAGCAAAGGCAGATAACCCGCACAGACAACGAGTTCAGCATCTCCTTTTGCCCATCCCATCACTGCTTACGCCGTGAACAATGACTTCCCTTCGAACAACAACACATCTCCCTACCACCCAGCAAAAGAGGAAACAACAGGAAGCAAACTGCAAGGCAAACATCACACTAAGCAAAGAGAAGCTGAGCACGAAAGCAGAAAACAAACACCAGCAGTACACTCGGTGCAGTACACCTATGACTGCAGACCTTTTCCTGCACTCACAAATGAACAGTTACCTGACGCCCCCTACAGGATTGGCACCCACTAAGTACTACTCAAAATTAATTCTTCAGCGCATAAAGAAAAAGGACCTAAACTCACTCTTGCTTGGTGGTAGGAATTGTCCATCGATGTAACGTCCCTTTGCATGATGAAAAGCACAGTTGGCTTTCTGACAGCCTCCCGGCTGGTTCTCCCAGTAGCAAGGAATCTCACTGCGCTTTTTCTGAAGACAGAAAGAAAGAAAAGCTCGTGATAACATGCACCTGAGGCTTGCAAAGAGATGCACAGCTCCAGATCGTGACAGCTGTCACAACACAGTGCTGAAACATCATTCCAAAGGTCAGTTTCTCAGTTAAGTGTAGTATTTCTGGGCATATTCACAAAGTTTGCATAAGCTGTAACCACTATGCACATTTAGTTTGGTCATCACTCAGTTTGAGAAGACAGGCACTCTCAGACATCAGTTGAGGGTGGCTTAAACTAATACACCTAGGATTATACTAGGATTATTCAGAGGGAAAAAGAACATCTGAAATTGCCTAGGTTAACCCTGTCTAGAACTACTTCTTGGAGACTTAGTTCTGCTGCACCTTTAACTTTCCCCACTTCCTACCCCAGGCAGCTACAACAGCGTTATCTGAAGGACTGTGGGTCAGAAGACACCTGATAGTTCATTATCAAGCCTGCTCCCATGAGGATAGAACAGCCTGTTTATTACCCCCCTGCTCCAGCAGGTTTTAGCAGTCTATTTAACAGCTATTCTGCATCTCTTGAGAAAACTGTCAGCATCTAATAAAAAAAAATAAACAAATATCTTGCTAAGACATACCTAAGGCATTGATTTTATTTCCCTCTGCTTCCTCCCACCCCCTCTCTTGGTAACAGAAACCAGTATGATTTTGAAGCAAACAAATCTATCCTGCAAAAGCACAATCAGTACACCTACGGCACTGAAAAATGCTTTTGTGGATTTATTTTGAGAACACATTGTTAGGCACTCACGTCAATTTCCATGTGTCTGAATCGGCAGACATTCCTGAAACAACGACCCTCCTGCCACAGCTTGCAGACCGTCTCATTGCCCAGAGCAGCTTCGCAGTGGCGGTAGGCACATTTGTCTCCCTGGAACCAAAAGGAAACCAACAAGGAAAATAGAGTACAGCCTCAAAAATGGCCATGCTGCTGCCTAATGGTGCTACAACTGAATTCACAATCTATCTGGTTCTCAAGTTAACCAAAGACCAGTGTGCTTCCTCCTCCTAATCTACTCCTTCCTGAAAAAAAGGGGGAAAAAAAGCAAAGCAAAGGAAAGCCAGCCATACCTTGCTACAGGTAGAATAGAAATAGAAGTAGCAATCGTCTCCTTGTTTAGACATGCCGACGAGTTCTGCTAACAAGCTCGGGTTCTCTCCACAGGGACTTCCTCTGCTCTTGGAGAGAGCTGTCTTCACCCTTGCTTGGGCTGAAAGTCTTCTACTGGCTTGTGATCAGTGAAATCTTCTTTTTAAAAGTAACCCGAAAGAAAGTAACAAGTGAAAAATAATGAGGAACGGACATTTTTCCAGCTTTCTTCAGTTAATCAAATCAAGTTATCAGTCTCTCAAAGAGAGCAAAGCCTTGAAATCAGCTGTTACATGAACTAACTAAATATTAAAGTTCTGTAAAGCTGCCAGGAGCTTTGTCAGCAAGCGTTCTCTTCCACATCCTCAATAATATGACCTGGAGCACATCTGGAAGCCTGAAAACGGAGTCACTCCTTAAAAAACCACCTGATGATACATGCAAGTCAATAATCAACTATGGCTACAAATAACTTCTCTAGAACACAGTTAGGACGCATTAAACAGCACGTTCCAGGCCCTGTGGGTCTTCGATTTCACCTACCTGGACAACCTCAGCAAAGTTATCGATCTTCAAAGGCTTCCAGTTAACTGCTCCTGTAGGCCGAACCAAGACTGAATCCGTGAATTAATAATAAAGGGGTAGGAAGAATTTTCCTCCTCACTTTGCCAAGGGAACCTCTCATCCACAATTCAAACATAGGATGCGCTTTTAAACAGCTTATAACTAAGAGAGGAAGCAAGTCCATTTGAATGCTCTCTCAGACTGGATGCAGCCAGGGTTAGTTAGCTCTTCAAAAAAATAAAAAACAAAAACCAAAACAAAACAAAAACAAAAAAAAAACAGCGCATTTAGAGATGAACTCGTGATTCAAAGTGGCTGCAAAAATGAGGCTCCATCTTCCACAGCCGGACAATTTAACTTTTTTTTTTTTTTTTTTTAATTTAAAATTCAGCATGTTCCAATCTCTGGTCTTCAAGATTTCTTCACCTATTAAGAAAACACAAAAACCTTTCCCCGTCTTTATTACCTGTACAGCAAAAAACATACCAGTGCATCTAAAGCCACAGATGTGCATACGCATACACACATCTGTGTTTATACACACACGAGGAGGGAGTGAGAGAAAGTTAGCTAGAGCGACAGTGAAAATCAGAATTTTTGCCTTTTCGACACAGAGAGCGCGTAAAAATTCTCTCATTTTGAGGGAACTAGAAAAAAATGGAGGCTCTACAAAAGATTTTGATGAGTATGCCTTCGAGGCCGATGCTTTGTAACATGAGGGATCTGGGGGCCAGCACACAAATATGCATACGGATGTACATGCATACAGGATAAACATATCTATGCACACAAGCGTGCACAGTAGATGTTGTATGATCTCCATATCGAGAACAACTCGTAGCCCTGATCAGACACGTAGAGTTGCAATCAATTAACAGCAGCAAGACAGCAGATCAAGGGTACAGCAAGCTTTGAGAGGCAGGGGAATGCTCACTTTACCAGTGGCACGGCTGCATGATACCAAGGATTTTGAATTACTTTGATTTTTTGGAAGCAATTTGGTTTTTCTTTCTGCGCTGTAGCAAATACCACAGGTTTGCCATCACGTGCTGTTCCCTAATCCATATATCCATCATCATCCATTGCTGCAGGATCATGAAAGGTTAGAGAAGACGACTTAGGTCCAATTTAACAGCCAATGAGTTTTCGATGAGCAGAGCTGCAACAGATTTTATTTCGCCACAAGCATTTTTTTTTTCTTTTTTTCTGACATGAAGCTAGAAATTTTGATTTTTTTTTTTTTTAAAGACACTAAATGTCACAAAACCTGCAACCAGACCAGATAAAGTTCAATTCAGAGTGATTCTGAATCCTTTCATTAAAACGCTGCACATTTCTGTGCAAATTATTTCTGACTCTTCTGGACAAAAGTGGATGACATAGTTCTTACAAATTAATAATAAAAGGTTGGAAGCTTTTACTCACACGAACACTAGTGAATTTTCCAGGAAATATTGTTTTGGCAGGGAATTTTCCCAAATCTAAAATAAAGAGAGGAAAAGTTGGGTTCTCATATTAGTTACTGCTTTTGACTGCTGGACAAAGGGAATAAAAACAGTAGTTAAGTGCAAGGTTTCCTTCTCTTCTTTAGTATGGATAGGAATCGTCACTTCGGACCTTTAGCACCTTCAGAAACACACCCAGTGCCATGCAGGTTCCTCTGCAGCTACTTCTAACAATTACTGGTGCTCCTTAGCATGGAAGTTTGACTCAAAACACTCTCCAGATTTAGCTCTTTTGACTGCCCAAGGAGCTCATCATTTTGCTTGTTGCCTTCCATTTTCCTGAACAGACCGGGAACGCTGTTCAGAATCTGAATGGATCTGGTCTAAGGAATGGGAAGAAAGCAAAACCAACGATACCTTGCAGTATTCCAAATTCCAAAATAGCAGTCTCATTTTAAAAAGGACCTCAAAAGCTTTTTTTTTTTTTAAACTGACATCTGCTAACAGAGCAATCCAAGCGCTAAACCAACTGAAGTTGCCCCTGAAAGCCTGAATAAAAATGAGTAAATCTGGTGCACTCAGCAGGTCTGTAATAGAAGTTGGTAAGGGTTTTAGATTTCTTTTTTTTTGCTCCAGGGTGCTGGTAAAATTTTTGCATTAAGAGATTTTGAACCTTTTGTACCAAAGAATTAGAGATGCGCTACAGTGCCAGTAGCTGGGGGTCTGGAAATACACACCAACAAGTGTCATAAGCTTTGCCTTTGCTGAAGGAAGATGAATAGTACAAAGAAAATCTGTCTAGTTTGTTTTACAGGCTTGTCTTTCTCAGTACGGAACAAACTGACCTCCCTGGTCGAACTTTGCAGTGCCTATTCTGCCTTTGTCCTGCAGAGAAGAGCAAGAAAGGAACAAATCTATTTTTGCACCCCAAAAACGCATTAGAGGAGGATTATCACACCCACCTAAGGGTACTTCCTTGTTTGTTTATAAAGCACAAAGCATTTCTCTTGGACAGTCTCTGTTGCTGGCCTCTTTTGTGCCTTCCATTTATAATAAAGATATTAAGATGCTTACCCCTTGCTTGTTTGTTTTTTTGTTTGTTTGTTTGTTTGTTTGTTTGTTTGTTTTTTTAAAGAACAGTGGAAGTGGAGAGTCGGATGACAAGCAAGAACAAACACTAGAAACTCCTTGTTCTGCCCCTGCTTTTTAATCACCCAGCATCACCCCGGCTGCAAAACAGCCTCTGCTGATTTACCTGCTTGTTAAAGCACCCCACAGGCTGCAAGTGCGGTGTGCTAGCTGTCAAGTTATATTTAACGGTGCACACGTAACCATTCATCTTCCCACAGTCGAAGCACAGAACAGCCTCTTGCTAACAGAACTCATCCC